>NW_027618521.1:0-70104 GCF_964187855.1 Myxine glutinosa | reverse complement strand
GGTGGAGTGGGAGGGGGGTTGGGGTGGAGGGGGTTGGGGTGGAGTGGGAGGTGAGGGTTGGGGGTGGAGTGGGAGGTGAGGGTGGGGGTGGAGTGGGAGGGGGAGTTGGGGTGGAGGGGGAGTTGGGGTGGAGTGGGAGGGGAAGGTTGGGGGTGGAGTGGGAGGGGGGGTTGGGGGTGGAGTGGGAGAGGGGGGGTTGGGGGTGGGGTGGGAGGGGGGGTTGGGGGTGGAGTGGGATGGGGGGTTGGGGGTGGAGTGGGAGGAGGAGGGTTGGGGTGAGTGGGAGGGGGGTTGGGGGTGGAGGGGGGTTGGGGGTGGAGGGGGTTGGGGTGGAGTGGGAGGTGAGGGTTGGGGGTGGAGTGGGAGGTGAGGGTTGGGGGTGGAGTGGGAGGGGGAGTTGGGGTGGAGGGGGAGTTGGGGTGGAGTGGAGGGGAAGGTTGGGGGTGGAGTGGGAGGGGGGGTTGGGGGTGGAGTGGGAGAGGGGGGGTTGGGGGTGGGGTGGGAGGGGGGTTGGGGGTGGGGTGGGAGGGGGGGTTGGGGGTGGAGTGGGAGGGGGGGTTGGGGGTGGACTGGGAGGGGGGGTTGGGGTGGAGTGGGAGGGGGGTTGGGGGTGGAGGGGGTTGGGGTGGAGTGGGAGGTGAGGGTTGGGGGGTGGAGTGGGAGGTGAGGGTTGGGGGTGGAGTGGGAGGGGGAGTTGGGGTGGAGGGGAGTGGGGTGGAGTGGGAGGGGAAGGTTGGGGTGGAGTGGGAGGGGGGGTTGGGGGTGGAGTGGGAGAGGGGGGGGTTGGGGGTGGGGTGGGAGGGGGGTTGGGGGTGGAGTGGGAGGGGGGTTGGGGGTGGAGTGGGAGGAGGAGGGGTTGGGGTGGAGTGGGAGGGGGTTGGGGGTGGAGGGGGGTTGGGGGTGGAGGGGGGTTGGGGGTGGAGGGGTTGGGGTGGAGTGGGAGGTGAGGGTTGGGGGTGGAGTGGGAGGGGGAGTTGGGGTGGAGTGGGAGGGGAAGGTTGGGGGTGGAGTGGGAGAGGGGGGGTTGGGGGTGGGGTGGGAGGGGGGGTTGGGGGTGGGGTGGGAGGGGGGGTTGGGGGTGGAGTGGGAGGTGGTTTGGGGGTGGAGTGGGAGGGGGGTTGCTGGTGGAGTGGGAGGGGGGGTTGCTGGTGGAGTGGAGGGGGTTTGGGGTGGTGTGGGAGGGGGTTTGGGGGTGGAGTGGGAGGGGGTTGGGGGTGGATTGGGAGGGGGGTTGGGGGTGGATTGGGAGGGGTGTTGGGGTGGAGTGGGAGGGGGGTGGAGTGGGAGGGGGGGTTGGGGGTGGACTGGAGGGGGGTTGGGGTGGAGTGGGAGGGGGGTTGGGGGTGGAGGGGGTTGGGGTGGAGTGGGAGGTGAGGGTTGGGGGTGGAGTGGGAGGTGAGGGTTGGGGTGGAGTGGGAGGGGGAGTTGGGGTGGAGGGGGAGTTGGGGTGGAGTGGGAGGGGAAGGTTGGGGGTGGAGTGGGAGGGGGGGTTGGGGGTGGAGTGGGAGAGGGGGGTTGGGGGTGGGGTGGGAGGGGGGGTTGGGGTGGAGTGGGAGGGGGGGTTGGGGTGGAGTGGGAGGAGGAGGGGTTGGGGTGGAGTGGGAGGGGGTTGGGGGTGGAGGGGGTTGGGGGTGGAGGGGGTTGGGGTGGAGTGGGAGGTGAGGGTTGGGGGTGGAGTGGGAGGGGGAGTTGGGGTGGAGTGGGAGGGGAAGGTTGGGGTTGGAGTGGGAGAGGGGGGGTTGGGGGTGGGGTGGGAGGGGGGGTTGGGGTGGGGTTGGGGGTGGAGTGGGAGGTGGGTTTGGGGGTGGAGTGGGAGGGGGGTTGCTGGTGGAGTGGAGGGGGGTGCTGGTGGAGTGGGAGGAGGGTTGCAGGTGGTGGGGGTAGGAACAGTTGCAACTGCTAAACCAGAAAGCATCTGAAATTGTAAAGCCCGTCCGCGTCCGTTTGTATTCAGATTCAGACATCTTCTTCTTCTTCTTTTACATGCTCAAAATAACGAAATTGGTTCTTACACATGCCAAGATCTTCTTCTTCCACATGCTCAAAATAACTAAATTGGTTAAAAAAAATACAAATGAAAATCGATTCTTTTATGCAACCTTGAACTTTGAGCTTTAGATATAAAAAACAATCTGCAGATATAACTTCTAACTTTTGATTGACCCAATAGCAATATGCAAACACACACACACACACACACACACACACACACACACACACACACACACACACACACACACACACACACACACACACACACACACACGGGGAGGGGGGGGAACGCCCACACACACACGGGGAGTGGGGGGAACGCCCACACACGCGTGGGGGGGGGGGGACACACGCGGGGGGGGGGGACACACACGGGGGGACAAGGACACACACGGGAGGGGGGGACACACACACGTCGGGGGGGGGGGGGGAGGATCCAGCACACACCCACGGGTGGGGGGGGGGAGACACACACACACGGGGGGGGGGGACACACACATGGGGAGTGGGGGATACACACACACGGGGAGGGGGGGCACACACACGGGGGTACAACGACACACGGGGGGGGGGGGGGACACACACACACACGTCGGGGGGGGGACACATACACAGGGACCCCCCCCACACACGGGGGGGGGGACACACACACGTGGGGGGTGGCACACACAGGGACCCCACACACACACCGGGGGGGGGGGACCCCGCACACACCACAGGGGCGGGGGGGGAGGAGGACCTTGCGTCACAAAGAGCGACGGTCCCTCAGATGGACGTTAAGCCCCATAGTTCAGCATTTAAAAGGACAAGAGCACGGACAAACAACCACAGGTTACCCTCCACGGGCAGCAGTGAACTCTTTCTCGGGAAATGCCCCATCAAATGCAGTGAAAATGTCGATGCCATTATTGCGGTACCCTGAGCGCCCTGGCAAGTGATGGCACTTCCTCCAAAGTCAGTAGCTGTTTGTCTCATCTCACAGTCTTGTGTTGTTTCATGTACATGTGTGCGACGTATGTGACGTATCAAATGGACAAGGCAATCTGAATGCACTGTTGGTCTTTTGTGCTCGTGCAACTGTTACAGATTCGTAACTTCCTTTGTTGTGGTTTTCACCCACTTGACATATTTCTGATATTATGTACTATTATTATTCTCAAAAGGTTTATTATTCACGAACAGTTATCCAAAGTTAAAAAGGCTAACTTTAAATGATACCGGAAACCAAACCGGAAGACGAGGGAGAGAAGAGGCGTGGCGAGCAAAGTCGGAGAAGACGCGTGACGTCGAGGCTCCATAGCGAGCGTGGTCTACCGACAGCCGCGAGGGAATTTTGAGTTCCTTGAAAGGACATCCGGCGATAGGAATTATCGCTGGAATTGAGGAATCTGCGTAGCCAGGTTTGGGCGCTGAGATTTCGACGAATCCTCGCCTAGTCGCATCGACAAGAGTAAGAGCCGTCGGCCATTTGAACCTCGCGCTTCGGACACCTACAAAGGTTTTGCTTCGCCAGCTTTACCCCAACATCCTACCATCTGTCGGGGATGTGTGTGTGCAACCGCTTCGTCTCCAATTACGTTGCGGTTTGCTGAGTGAGCGGTGAAGGTGCTCCTCTGGAGGGCGCCATTGTACAGTTTCGGCGGGGCGATCGCCATTGTCAACTGTACGCGATTCGGGTCTCGACTGGAGAGCGAGATTCGGGCTTCGACTGGATATCGTTCTAGCGACCGCTGGAGCGAATCACCTTCACCTTGGAAAAGGTTACAGAGACATTGAGGAGTGTCCTTTTCACTCGCTGGGAGCGCAGTGAGTTATATGACTTTAGTGATGGTACCATCCTAAGCGATAAGGTACATAGAGTGCACTATTAATTGCCATTTGTTGTACCGTTATTCTTGTGTGTGATTGTTAATACAATATCTGTCCATTTATAATCATTGGTGTGGTTTCACTATTGATTTCTAACACAGAGAATAACATTTTTCTGCAGGGTCTCCTCTCGGGGTTCGGAGGTTTACCGAGACCAGGGGATCGGTGAGGAACCCGTAACACTACCAAAAACCAGGAAACCATTCCCAGTTTGACGAAATTCAGAGAATCCATTTGACGCTCGATAGTATGGGCTAGCAATCTTGTGAGTTATACCACTCGGGCAGGTGAATTCAGCAATTTTAAAGCTCAAGAAACTTTCAAAATAAAAGGTTGCAGTGTCAGTCATGATCATGCGTGGCAATCTGAGTGATAAAATACTGGCGTAGTCTCTCTATGGTAGTATGGGAGGTTGCTGCATGTATTACACAAGCTTCGATCCGTTCAGTGTGAGCATCTATCAAAGATCATATGGTCTTCGATGGGTCCAGCGGGCCATTCCCAGGGGTGCAGTGGTGCCTTAGCAGGGGCGCTTTGAATGCTTGGGAATGGATAACGGTGCTCGACACGCTCTTCAATGTCAGAATCAAGGTGAGGCCACCAGAGTTCCATGCCAGCGATTTAATCTTCACCCAACTACAAACCGTCACCCTGGTGTTTCACATGCATGGCGAGACATCAATGTGTGTCGTCCCTCGGACGGACGTTAAACTGGTATCCCATCTGCGGGCATTAGTTGGTCGACATTAAAGATCCCACGACGTCCTTCACAAAGAGAAGGCGAGTTATCGCCAGCACCCTGGCCAAATTCCAAATTCCTTCCCTAACCTACAAGGAAGGGGAACTACACCAGAGATGCAGCGACGCCCTCAGCCAATGAAACTCACCAGCCTAGTGCTGCATACAAAAGAATGAGATATCATATATTAGAACATTTGGCCCAATTCTTTTTTTTAATCAGACATTTAACCATGAAAGTTCACAAAAGTTCAAGCTCCCTTGCTGTCATTGTTAGCAAAATTAAAAGAGAATGTTAAGAAAGAGGATATCAGCAAGGAATTTATTCTTTCCACGTTCCCCAAAATCGTCAACATAAAATGTTAAACAACAAGAATTTCAAGGCCTGCATTGTTCAAACGTTTTCATATTCCGGTTGAAAATGAACAGAACTTCGACCTGTTCACTCCAGGAATAAACATGTCAGTGCTGACCAAAGGTAAACCGTTATGTGAAAATAACATGGCGATCGAAAAATGAGCATTCAAATTGGCATATTTTGCCGATCCAGCTCTTGCTGTGGAATATTACACCATTCTTCAAAAGGGGGCAGAGTCAAGAGACTATGGGCAGACTAGTCAAGCGCAAACACGCCTCCCGAAGATGTCCCAAACATATTCAATCAGTTTCAAGTCCGGATAATATACAGGTCAGTTCACGCAAGTGATGTGGTGCTGAAGTGCAGCATTGACATGCAGACAGTGTGGGTGGGCATTGTCAGCCATACTATTTGTCCAGCGCTTGCGCCGCTCTTGAGGGCACTGCAAGGAGGGGTGTGGATCAGTCGTCCTCTGGACCTCATACCACAGACATGAAGCTTGTTCCAAGCTGCAGAGGTCAAAATCTGATGGTTGATTGTTCTTTGCAGGTCATTCTGGATTTGAATTCACCAACAATAAATGGCAATACGATTTGAAATCAAGGAGGTTGGGGCCACAAATTATGATTAATCGAGATAAAAGGGAAAAAATATAGGCCCACCCAGCAACCACATGAGCTCAGATTACCCAAGGTCATTACATTCAAGAACCTACCTTATCTAAAAAGTGAGCCCATGTCTAGAAATCTATGCAAAGTAGTACCAACAAGCACATTCTTCACACTTAAACACTTCGGAATGAAACGGAAGCCTCAAATTTAAACTATTCAAAACAACATGGCAAATGAGCATCGCCACCTACGTATTGTACATTATACACCAATGACAGAATATCAACCCCACCACCAAATAATAAGAAATTGCAATAAACGTTTTTCATTCCAAACTGACGGTTAACAAACTCATTTGATGCATATTCAGAACTGGCAACGTTGCAGTCGCACCCAATTCCGATCATCGGGACGCAACAACCGAACATGAGCCAAGTGTCCCAGTTATTCAGGAAATAAAGAGTGAACCCTCCTCCACTCTCCACCCCCGATCCCACCCAAAAATACTTTCTCCATTGCAAAAACTGCACAATACGACGATGTAATCAAACATTTCGCACACGGTCCTCAAATTTGTACACTGATTCATTCATTCATCCATTTATTTATTTATTTACAAATTGCAAACGATTCAAAAAAAAATTCCCCATTCCCTAAATGGAATGACAATCAAAGGCGGTTAACAAACCATTCCCAGTTTAACAAACCATTCCCAGGCGGTTAACAAACCACAAACCACTAAACAACCCAATGTTTAGTTTGCGATCCAATAAATAAAACATGCGTATTGGTTTTTAATCGGTCGTGTTTAAGCAAATGCACAAACTATGAGCAATAATCAAGAACGACTCGAAAGTTGCACGAGGCATCGGCAAATGACGTAGTTCGATGAAAAATAGTTATTACAGCAGGAATGTTACTTTTCTGGTCTCGCACGTATGCAGATGGTTTATGACTACATGAATGAATGAATGATCGTTTTAAGGCCATTTTCCCCACGAGAGCGGGGGTTAACCTTGCGGGACCCATGACAATCATGGTTCCCTGTTTTGAGGCAATGTTTTTATGGCTGGATGCCCTTCCTGATGCCAACCCTTGGTCACGCTCTTACGATGCGCAGGGATACGGTGTACCTATTCTAAATCGGGGTACACACCGTGATCATTCATCCCAGCAAGCTGGTACTCAATTTGCCGACCTCGGAAGGATGACAGGCTGAGTCAACCCCCCTGGCGTTAATTCAGCGATCGACCGGGATTCGAACCCAGGATCCTGGGATCCCAAGCCGGCACCCTAACCGCTAAGCCAACGCCAGGCTACAACAACGCCAGGCTACAGGCTACAGGGTTTATGACTACATATTAGACAAAAATATGATGGGAAGTTTTTCGACACAAAATGTGAAGATAACTACGACGACTTATTTTTCTTCTTCTATTTCTTTTTGATAACGTATGATTGGAGGGGACAGGAATTCGGAATTTGACCAGGATGTGAAGAAAAGAAAAAAAAACACAGAACGGCTCCATAAAGTCATAAACCACAGTATACTTGAAATTGAAGCCAATCTCTTTTGTTGCTATTGTCCTTGGTTTAAGAGAAATGAAAAAATAACCACGCTCAGATTTCAATGAAAAGGGCGAGCCGGAGTAGTGGACGTAACTGCAGTACCCAATCGAGAAGAGAATACAAGATTTGGGGAGAGAGATGAGGGGCGGGGTGGAAAACCCAGGAGTATTTTCGAAATTTCCCTAAGCACCAGACACTGTGCAAGTATTTATTGTATTACTATGTACAAAACATTATATTGCACTTGAGATTCAGTCTGAACAATTAATTATTAGGTACTTGACTGGTCATCGGCAAATACGACGGATGCCATCTTCATCACACCACCACTTCATTGCCTTATACGGTTTAATTCCTCAAGAACATAAATAAAATATATTAAATGAATTCAGTAATGCAGGCAGTTTGCTGACGGGATCAAAGATCATCAAAGAAGTTCCGGGTTCGTGAGAGCGACGCGTAGCGACCGGCTGGTTGATAGCGGCTCTCGGTACCCATCTCCAACTCTTCCAGCGATTGGTCCTCGTTGAAATCCATCGGCTCAACATCACTGAGCAGTTCTATGCGATCGGAAGTCCCCAAGCCCTCTTGCCCTCGGGATCGACTTGACCCCTTGGTGGCAGTATCTGTTTGGAATTTTTCCGGCTCCTGAGCAACCCCTCGACACCCATTTTCGTTTGTACCAAACCTCTCTTTCCATTCTTTTTTCCTCAAATCAGCATCTTCTAGCCTCTGCCGCTTCCGTTTCTCTCTTCGAATTAGCTCCCGCCCCTCTTCCACTAGGTCAGAGGTCAGCGAATCTGAGATGAGCTCATCACCAAGGCACTGTGGTAACCCAAATGCACTCAAAGAGCGTGTCCCAAGATGGAAGTAAGTGGCGAGGCATACGAGAACGGTGACCATTGGGTAGTAAATGTAAACGCCGTCGGCAATGAATGGTACCACATCCATATGACCCATGATTTCCGTGTAGGCAGTCTCGTTGCGCTGCTTGAGGACCACATGTGAATCCAAATGCAGGAGACCGAGCAAGTTTAGGCAGAGTGGTGGGGTCAGCCGGCAAAAAAGTGAACCGCTGAATAGCAAGCTGTAGTGGTTGGTCTGCTGGTGGGGAATGAGCTGAAAGATGTGAAAGAATCTAATGCGGAAGACGGTATGATAGGTGCAAAGAGAAAGGTAAAGGATGGTGAGGAAACAAGATAGGTGGATGTAGGTGTAATCTTGAGCTTTCTCGGCTGCAGACAGCGCTATAGCAAAGAGCGAGAGGACGGGTGAGGCTGAGAAGAAGGTGCACTCGGACCACAGAACGGCAAAGGACAATAATACCATAAAGAACGCCAAAATACGGCAGACTGCACTACGAAAAAAGCAAAACCATAGCCATTGGACACGAGCTGTAAGCACAGAGCGACCAAGGAATGCAGGTGGTTGGCTGGAGGAGGCAAGTGATCGGTGAAACTCGCGGCTTGGTGAATTACTGCACAGCTCCACGTCCTCCAGATGGAATGCCTCCTCGATGAGGCGTGACCAAAGACGTGATGCACGATGGGTGCCCTCGACGGCCTTTTTAACACTCTTGTGCAGACACACCAAAGAGGCTTCGCTTGGTAACGGCTTGCTGTCATCCCACTCCACTGAGCCTTCCTCCTGATGAAGTTTCTCCTGGATGTCATTGGGAAACTTTTTGATGATCGTGTCCAAGTGTCTTGATAGAATCTGGTTGTGACTAACTGCTGCCGACATCCGCTGTACATCCTCTATACAATCGGACATCTTGTCATCGGCTTCCGCTCTCTCTGTGGCAAGCCGGGCTGCTACCAAGTAGGCTCGATGAAGCCGCTCGACTCCTCCAGCCTGCCGCCACAAACTGCGTGGTACCTGGGCAGTTCCAGGGAAAGGAAGAACACGATTAGTCAACAGGATACCCAATTATCCTGAGGTTCTTGGGTTATCCTTAACACCAGTTTACCTCTGTGTAGGCAAATATTCAAAAGTAATACTGGCATGTATTTATTATGAAGATTCAAACCCACGACAATTACACTCAATTAACAAAGATGCCAATGGTTTACTTGACGGTAATCAGGACATCAATTCCCATGGTTTAATGTATAGTTACTTCCATATTGGAGTTCTGTTAAAACAAAATCACAAGACCAGCAAAGACCAAGAGATCACCCCCATTCTAGGTTGTGTTACACACGGGATTAAAAAAGAAGAAGAAAAATAAAATGTAATTATCAAGTATTTTGAGATGAAAACGCTGGGACAACATTGGGGAACTTGAAAAGTCATCAATGCATTAGTTGGAAGTAAATACATTCATCAAACGTCAGGAAGTGTGTGTGTGTGTGTGAGAGAGAAGAGAGGAGGAGAGGAGGAGAGGAGGAGAGGAGGAGAGGAGGAGAGGAAGAGGGAGAGAGAGAGAGAGAGAGAGAAGTTCCTCAATAAAATTACGATTTTGAAATTGGCTCAATAAGGACCTGCTACTGAATCCGGAAGTGAATAATGACAATGGGCTGGTTTGATATCTTGATAATATCTTGATTTAACACAGTATTTTGTTATAGTATTAATGTATGATTGGAATGAGGCTGTTTGGAATGAAAATAGAGATATTGAGTATAAATAGGAATGAGGAAATGGACGGTTTCTACTTTCTGACCATGACATTCGTGGATTTACCATATGCAGATTCGCCATTGACTCGGTATAGAACCATTCAGATCGGGTACGTTTTTTTGCCCAAGACCTTCACGAACCTACTGTGAATGACTGACGTTCGAATGAAGGCGACACAGGTATGTGGAAGTTATTGGTTCATCGCTTCCCATTCTAGGTTTCTCCCTCCCCCACCCCCCTGCCTTCCCTCTACCCCCCACCTCCTTCCCTCTCTCCCCTCCCTCCTTAATTTTTGTAATAAACTATTATTACAAAAATATTGTAATAGTTTAATTCATTTACTCTTTAATAAAATGTTTCACTCAATTTTTGAGGCATTGCTCCTTCACTCCACTTCCTCGCTCTCTCCCTTTTTTCTCACACGCCCCCCCCCCCTCCCTGCCACATTCCTTGCTCCCCCTTCCTCCTCTCTCTCTGTCTTCTCCCCCCCCCCCCTTCCTCTTCACTCCCCCCCCCCCTTCCTCTTCACTCCCCCCTTCCTTGCTCTCCCACCCTTCCTCACTCCCCCTTTTCATCCTCCTCCACCACTCCTTACTCCCCACTCCTTCCTCCTACACCCTCTATCTTTCTCCCACCCCTCCCCCCTCTCTCCTCTTTCCCCTCCCTCCTCTTTCCCCTCCCTCCTCTTTCCCCTCCCTCCTCTTTCTCCTCCCTCCTCACTCCCCTTTTCATCCTCCTACACCCTCTCTCTTTCTCCCCCCCTCTCCCGCGTCCTTGACAAACCCGAATCCGTCCACAACCTTTTGACATAACCTGCTATATATCGTTTTTGGCCCTATCACTCAATGATAAAGAATCATTTTTTAAATTCTGTTAGCCGGATCCGGATCTTCACCAAAATCGAATAATTTCATCCTTATCACACACACACACACACTACCTCTCCGCCAAATTTCGTGCAAATCCGTCCACAACTTTTTGAGATATCTTGTCCACAGACAGAAAGGAGTGACAACATAACCTCCATCCACATTCTGTGGGCGGAGATAAAAAGCATTTGTTGAAAGGCAAAGCCAGGTGACATAGGGCCTGCAATCACCTCCAGCAGACCACGTCCCAGTAGGAGGATGACGAGAAGCAGACCCCACGTGTTGCTGGCAGCAGCGCACAAGCTGCGCAGCCGGAAAGCATCCAGATGAACGTTTGTGGCCACTAGCACGTAAATGAGCAGCGAGGTGAAGATGATCAGGTACGAGCCATAGTAGATGGCGTTGGCAAGCAACGCGCTGCGCACCTTTCCCATGACAGAGAAATCCGCAGCCGCCGAGAAGGACTGCATGAAGGGCAGCAGCAACCACGTGAGGAACTGTGACGTCCAGTAGACCACGTGCCAAAATATGGGCAGCACGGGAGAGGGCAGGAAGCTCCAGGGCTTGGAGCAGGGAGAGTCTGAAGAGCCGAGCGTCGACCCGTTGTCACGGTGACGGGTCACACACTGCCTGTAGATGGTGGTGGCGACGTCCAGCGGCAGCGTGGCCAGCATCAGACAGGATAAACACCAGGCCATGGTGGTGGCCACGAGCACCAACTTGCTTTGCCTGCGCACGTCACCATATCGCCGGAGCAGCACCAACGACACCAAGACCGCCAGAACGACCTCGCCCAGCAACAGCCAGCTGGACATGGTGTCCCTTATACGTCTGTCGACTACACAGAGGTGAAGCACCTTTCTCTTGTACAGTACATGTACAGTACACTGCAATCGTCACGACTATCCGATCTACGTCATCGCCTAAATATTCCAATCCGACCAGACCAATATCTCTCCTACCCTACTCCCTAGCCCTAGGCCTAGGCCTATCATGTCCACCGCCGTTCACTTCCCTTTTCTTGTTCTTCCAGGATTCTCTATTTTAAATACATTTGGAATTCCTACCTTCCTGTACCTGTCTCGCTTCCCCTTGCGTTTCGCTTTACCTCAGCTCACATACTGTATCGTGTCTCCTGGTAAAACGCTCCGCTGTGGCGAGACGCCGCGTCATCACATTTGATAAAGCCGAAACAACATCATCCTGCCGCTTCCTTATTGGTCACTTAAAAATAAATTAATTATAATTTGTACATATCGGGTAAAAAAAACATACACAACATTACCACGTTTATTTGTGTCATGAAATGTATATTTAATGTTTAGTGAAAATAAATTATCCAATCGCGTGAAGGTGACGCAAAATTTATGCGGAAGAACTCTGGTAACCTGCATCGTCGTCATTGTTGTTGTTGTTGCTTTTTGTATCTTTAGAATAATTATTTTTCCGTGTCAGGGATCGATAGTTGTGTGAAATTATAATGAGTATAACATTCTGCAGTTGTATTCATGTTCCTCTTGTAGCATTTATTTTAACGATTGGTTGAGATTCCGACAGGGCGTGGCTTGAGCTGTCATGAAAGTCGATGTACAAATTCCTGTATGTATTTGTCTTGTAGATAGATGAAGCTGTGGCGGACACGAAAGCTCACTGGCGTGATGGCATCATTCCGCGCACCAAGTGGGCGGGGGCCACGCCCGAGGGGTAGGCGTGGCCGCGGGATATACACCGGGCGCGGAGCCCGGAGGCCGGAGCGCTCTAGTGCTACAGTGGAGCTCTTGCAATAAAGACTCTTTTAACTTACCGCGTTGTCCGCTTCCTCCTTGCTAAACAAGTAGCGCGCGTAGCACCGCGCTTCAAAGCGATCTTTCATGAAGATTAAATTGATTGATATAGTTAATAAGCCACAAAAAACCGAAACAAGACGAACGAGTACGGCACTCAGTAGAGAGCATACATACCTCCGCCTGGTTGGCCATGTCACTCAATGGTGAAGAATCACTTAAAAATTAAATAAATCTCATATCCGAATCCATATTCAGATCTTCACCAAAATCTAATCGATTCTTCCTTGTCACACACACAACCTGTCCACCAAGTTTCGTCCAAATCCATCCATAACTTTTTGAGATAGCCTGCTATGTATCGTTTGTGGACCTATCTCCCAATGGTGAAGAATCACTTTAAAAACAAAAAAATTCTCATATCTGAATCCATTTTCAGATATTCACCAAAATCGAATATATTTCTCCTTGTCAGACACCCAACCGGTCCACCAAGTTTCGTCCAAATCCGTCCACAACCTTTTGAGATATTTTTTCACAAACAAACGAACAAACAGACAGGGGTGAAAACATAACCTCCATCTACCTTTGGTGGCGGAGGCAAAAAGACATAAAATGTCATAGCCCCCACCGTGGTTTTTCTAATTTTGCTGTACGGTGTTAAAGGCTGTCAGTCGGTCATCTTTGGTCAGATGACAAAACAAAATCCGCTGCAAATGTATGCTCCAAGTATTATCGTTGTGCCAAGTTTGAAGAAAATGGGTCCACGCATGTCTGAGAAATGGATGGGGACACGTTTAAGTAACAAAATGGCCGCCAGTCGGCCATCTTGGATCTGATCTTGGAAAAAAAATGAAGTGCATATGTAACCCATCATTCATTATATGCGTGCCAAATTTGAACAAGATCGGTAAATGCATGTCCGAGAAATGGTTGAGGACGCGGTCAATATGTGAAAAACGTGAAAAAGCTGAATGCCTCAACTCTGTGTTTGCCTCTAAATCTTGTGTCCCAAACCCATCCCTCTCTGTACCCACCGTACCCAGTCGTACCCAGCTGCTCCTGGACTCTGTGTCCTTTCCTCCTGACAAGGTGGAAAAGTTTCTGTCAACCCTCGACTCTGATTCTGCAACTGGTCCTGACGGCATCAGCCCACGGGTCCTAAAATCATGTTCTTCTGCTCTTTCACTCCCTCTTTCTGTTCTCTTCACCCTCTCTTTTGCTCAAGGTCATCTGCCATCTGCTTGGAAATCAGCCAACATCACCGGTTTGCACAAAAAAGGTGAAAAAACAGATCCCAGCAACTACAGACCAATCAGCCTTCTCCCAATTATCAGTAAAGTCATGGAATCCATCATTGCTTCAGATATTAAATCTTTCCTCTTCTCCAATGGCTTGATCGCTGATCATCAATTTGGTTTCAGACCTGGTCACTCTACTCTGGACATGCTGCTTCTGCTTTCTCAACAATGGATGGAGGTCCTCAACGCCAAACAGGAAATTAGAGCTGTCTCCCTTGACATTTCACGTGCCTTCGATACGGTCTGGCACCCTGCTCTGCTCACCAAACTCTCCTCCTTTGGTATCCATGGAAATCTCCACACATGGCTGGCGGACTTCCTCTCTGGTCGTAGTCAACGTGTGGCCCTGAATGGGTTTCTCTCATCTCCACTTCCTGTTCAGGCTGGAGTTCCCCAAGGTAGTGTTCTGGGCCCTGTGCTTTTTCTGGTCTTCATCAATGATCTCTCTGACTCTCTTGAAAATCCTCTCTATCTCTTTGCTGACGACTCTACTCTCTGTCGCTCCATTCCTCATCCCTCAGATCGGCAGTCTGCAGCCTCCTCACTCTCTGCAGACCTGGACAAAATCACAGACTGGTCAAACAAGTGGAACATGTCTTTCAATCCTGACAAATCTCACACTCTTACAATGTCTCTCCGAAAGGACCGACTGGACAACCCTCCCATCTACTTTCTCAACAATCCTCTCCAAGAAGTTCTGTCGCTCAAGCTTTTGGGTCTCACTATCTGCCATGATCTTTCTTGGGAAAACCACCTTTCCAAGCTGGCCTCCAAAGCCAGTCGCCGACTGGGCATCCTCCGTCGTGCGAAGTCCTTCCTTGGCACACCTGAGCTCCTCACCACATACAAGGCTTTCATCCGCAGCTCAATGGAATACTGTTCCCCCCTCTGGGCTGGTGCTCCTGCCTCACACCTTGGTTGGCTTCACGCTGTTGAGGCCAAAGCTTTCAGAATCATTGGAATCTCCTGCGATGTAGTCAACACCGAGGGCCTTTCACTCACTCACCGCAGGCAGGTTGGTGGTCTTTCTGTCTTCTACCGACTCCTCTCCGGCCTTGCTCCCCCAGCTCTCTCTGTGCTCTGTCCCCCCAATATTCCTTCAGGTCGCACAAGATCTGCCTGCAACCCTCTTATGGTTAAACTGCCAAAGTCTAGGCTCTCTGCTCACCTTCACTCTTTCATTCCCCTTTTCTCCCGCCTCTGGAACAAACTCCCCCACTCCCTTCAATCCCACTCCTCCCTCCAGGTCTTTAAAACAGCTGTTCACCACCATCTCTTATCTTCCCCCATCGAAAACCTTGATCTTTTCTACCCCCGGTAATTCACCCCAGAGTCCTTGCAGTGTTCATATGTTTTATTCCTCTCCCACCTCCCCCCAAGTCCTCCCGATGTCCCTGCTCTCAAATGTTGTGTTTGTGTCCTTCCCCCTCTTCCCCCTCTCTTTTGTGTCCTTCCCCCTCTCTCCCCATCTTGTCTGCCGCTCCCCTTGTTTTTTGTGTTTTGTGTGTCGGTTTGTCTTTTTGTGTGATTAATGTTAGCTCTTTCACGAGCCTCGATCTTGTATACAAAAAAAAAAAAAAAAATAATAATAATAATGGGGATTTTTACAAATAAAATTTGTCCCTCCTGATGCCTTCCTTTTTTACCCAGCCAGTTAACCAGTCGGCCATCTTTGATCATATCGCAAAATAAAGTGAGGGGCACGTGTATGTCATCGTGTACTGTGCTTGTGCCAAGGTTGAGGAAAATCGGACCATGCATGTCCGATAAATTGTTGCAGGTGTAGTGGTTACCTTATGCACATGTCGCGGTTACCTTATTCACTTATCCGCATGTGACGGTTACCATTACGATGGGTTTGTTCTAACCCACGCACACTGGCGTTTGGTTGTGTCGTCGTGACGCACGCGCGGCTGTTAGAGCCACGCCCTCCGAAGAGGGTGCTTGTTTTATATAAGCCGTTACGACTTCCATTCGTGAGCAGTTGCTGGAGATTTCTGTACAATAAACTACCTTTTTTACCCAACGAAATGGCCTCTTCTTATCGTCTTCAGCAACCGCTAAACTGGTGACCCCGTTGCCCCTGAACGTATTCGGGGGCCGAATGAACACGGCAGGATTGCGACCGCAATTTCTTCCACACTAGAGGGGCGAACCAGCTCCGGGACCCTCCGAAGGATGCCGTTACGGGGCGTTGGCGGCACGGCTACTTCGTCGCCTTCGCGCACACAGGCCGAGTACTGCTACTTCGTCGCCTCCTCGCTCACAGGCCGGGCACGGCTACTTCGTCGCCTTCGCGCACACAGGCCGAGCACCGCTGCTCGTCGCCTCCGCACACACAGGCCGAGTACTGCTGCCCATCGCCTCCGTGCACACAGGCCGAGTACTGCTACTTCGTCCCCTCCGTGCACACAGGCCGAGTACTGCTGCTCACCACTCCTACTACTGCTCCTACGGCGGATCCCGAGGCTGATGCTGCTGCACACCTCGTGGGTGCCGCCCCGCCCCACCCACCACTCCCGCAACTCCTACTACTGCTCCTACGACGGATCCCGAGGCTGATGCTGCTGCTCGCCACTCCCGCAATTCCTACTGCTGCACCTACAACTGCTACCGCTGCTCAGCACCCGCGGCCCGGCTCTGTTCCACCCGCGGCCCGGCTCTGTTCCACCCGCGGCCCGGCTCTGTTCCACCCGCGGCCCGGCTCTGTTCCACCCGTGGCCCGGCTCTGTTCCACCCGCGAACTACGTACACGCCCGTGGCGTGCCTTCTGGGGGGGGCGCATGTAGTGGTTACCTTATGCACATGTCGCGGTTACCTTATTCACTTATCCGCATGTGACGGTTACCATTACGATGGGTTTGTTCTAACCCACGCACACGGGCGTTTGGTTGTGTCGTCGTGACGCACGCGCGGCTGTTGGAGCCACGCCCTACGAAGAGGGTGCTTGTTTTATATAAGCCATTACGACTTCCGTTCGTGAGCAGTTGCTGGAGATTTCTGTACAATAAACTACCTTTTGTACCCAACGAAATGGTCTCTTCTTATCGTCTTCGGCAACCGCTAAACAGGCACGTTTAAGTAACAAAATGGCCACCAGTCGACCATCTTTGATCACATCGCGAAACAAAATGATGTGTATATGTACACCGTCATGTATCGTCTTTGTGCCAAGAATGAATGAACAAAAATCGGTCCATACATCTCCAAGATATGGTTGCAGACGCAAGAATGCGTCCGCTCCCTCACTCACATCCACCTGGAACAAACTCCGTCACTCTCTTGTAAAACTTTTACAATAATAGGACCGGGCACATTGAGTACCCTCACTCACATCCACCTGGAACAAACTCCGTCACTCTCTTCAATCCCACTCCTCCCTCCAGGTCTTTAAAACAGCTATTCACCACCATCTCTTATCTTCCCCCATCCAAAACCTTGATCTTTTTTACCACCGTGAAATTAGCCCAGATCCACATTTTTGAAATACCGACTTCTTTCCTGGAAGTCCAAGCAGTGTCCACGTGTTTTATACCTCTCCCATCCCCCCCCCCCCCCCCCCCGTCCTTCCCATACCTCCTCCCTCCAAGCTCTCTCTCTCCCACAGATCTCCCGATATCCCTGTTCTCTGCTGTTGTACTTGTGTGCTTCCCTCTCTCTCCCCATCTTGTCTCCCGCTCCCTTTATTGTATATTTTGTGTGTTGGTTTTTTTTTTGTCATTAATGTTAGCTCTTACACGAGCCTTGATCTTGTATCCAAAAAATAAAAATAATGCATGGACGGACGGACAAGACGTAATCCATAAGACCCCGTTTCGGACTAGGTCCAACGGGGGCTAATAATATGACCCTCAAGCCACTATAAATTATGCCACATTGCCACTCGATACTCAGATTTGTGACGAGATAAAATAATTGAAACAATTTCTTTTTAAATTTTGTTATTCGTCTAACTTGACGCCCAAATTGTATTTTGTTTGCAAATATCACCTGAAATTGGCAGCCCTATGAAAAAAAACAAATGAAGCAATAGGGAACCATGCGGCTATAAACAATGCAGCACGCAAAGGGTTAACGAAACATGGTAAAAACGCTATTCTTGGCTGTCAATGACATAAAATACACCAGAATACTGAAATAGTCGTTTATTGACAACGTGGACTTGCGGAACGGAGCCCTTCCAGGTTTCGATGTATCCATCTTCGTGTGTGTTGGCTTAGCGGTTAAGGTGCCGGCTTGGGATCCTAGGATCCTGGGTTTGAATCCCGGGCAATCGCTGAATTAACACCAAGGGGGGGTTGACTCAGCCTGTCATCCTTCAGAGGTCGGCACATTGAGTACCAATTCATTGATAATTCCCTGTGTGTCGCAAGAGGCGACTAACAGGGTTGGCGGCAGGAAGGGCATCCGGCTGTAAAACATTGCCTCAAAAAGGGGACCATGGTGCCCGAAAAAAGGCCAACCCCTGCTCTGCGGGGGAAAATGGCCTCCAAAGGTGGTGCTATTGACAAGGTGGACTTGCAGCTCTTCAGAACTCAACTCAAATGTTAACTCGCAGTGTAAGTACTGCATAGACTCATCTCAACTATCGTGAAGCACCACACGAGCAGAGATCAATGAAACTAACAGGGTGAAGACCTGACGGACGAGTCACTTCATGTTTATTGTACTCGGCATTGTATTCCCCACAGGCTTCTTGGCCTCTCTGATGAGATCTTTCGGTGGATCAAACTTATGACACGGGGTTTCACAAAATAGGTTAGCTTTGCATGCGAGGAGAGCAGGCAGGGTAACCTCATTTGACTAGTGCCCTCGGAAATCGGTCAAGAAAGAACAGCAACGCCGGGTTTATAGAGACCAAGTGATGATAAATGGTGATGAATGCTATTTGATGATCTTGACAAATCTTGACAATAAAACTTTTACAAATGTTCGTTCACAAGCATCAAACCGCATCATCGTACCCCATTTCATTCATTTTTTATTATGGTTCGAATTTGGAACGGTAATTTGTGGACACCCTGCAAACCGATATACCAATAAGTACCGATATCAAGTCAAAGAGCGAATTGGAAAGCAAATGGGCCTACCAATTGATTCGGGCTGACCACAAATGGTAGATGAGAGGAAGTGACGATGCCTACGGATGAGGATCGAAGGAATTGGTCAGTTTGGTAAAGCTCATGACGTCACACAGGGAACCGATTCATTCCTGAGCAGTACCTCACATATCCGATAGAGGTCGCTACAGATCTGTTACTCTGTGTGTGAGTGGAATGAAAGCTAAACATTCGTTTTTGAAATGGTTCGTACTTTCCATCCAACACGGGTTTTGACGATACGAAAACAGGCCCGTGGGTTTAAAGAAAGAAACGGGCCAAACCAGCAAAATACGGGTCACTTGCAACGTATGGAATTGAAAGCGGGTTATTAGTACCCTACCGGTGTACACCGGCGGGGACTATAGGTTTGCATGCCGTCCCTCCGTCCGTCAGTCTGTTAGTCCGTCAGTCCGTCACGCAAAGAACAGTTTTCCGGACGTTTTTTCTAAACTCTTAATGCTAATGATTTCAAACTTGGCACATCGTTTCCTTATGACAAGTTACAGATCAAGTTCGAACCTCACGACGTTTCAATCATTTTTGACAAAGTTATGGCACTTTGAACTTTGGGAATTCTGATAATTCTGATGATCCTTAACTCAGTGCCATTTTAAGTTTAAATTTCCTTTAAAAAAGATTTTCTCTGCAATAATAGGACCGATTGAGATCAAATTTTCACCGTAGGGGGGACTCGGTCTGTAGAATATTTTAATGGTAATTATGACGTCACAGGTCTCGTGGTTCGGCCGCCATATTGTTTTTCGGGAAAACACGAAAACCCCTTTTTCTCTGCAACGGCTGAACAGATCGAGGCCAAGCTTTGCAGGCGGAATCGCATACCCATGACGAACAAAAAAGTCAGTGAGCATGATGTCATGCGTCACATGGTTTCAGAGTTATGACGTTTTTAAGCATGAACCTTTAAAACCGAGCTCCTCCCTCATTTTTGATCTAATCGAGGGGAAACTTCACAGATCTGTTCAGCATGTCAGTCTACCAAAATGTCCTTTTGGAATATGCGATAGGGCACGTGGTTTGCCAGATATCGTTAATTAAATGAAAATAATTTTTTTTTTAAATGGATATCTCTTGTTTATTCTGGAGTTCTCCTCAAGCCACGCTGCGCGCCCTCAGCCTCGTCTGCGAACGTCAAAAGCGCGACACAGCGCGCGCTTTCGGGAGGGGCGGAGCCAAGCCGAGCAACATTTATATATACATCGATCATTGATCGTGAACCGGAAAATATAATAAATTACTGATATTTAGCGACTCGAAAGGTTCTTTATCAACAACTTATTTTCTCGTGCTTCTGCTGACCTGTCTGCAAGGTGTATAAATCAAAGTCCCGAGTGCGAATCACAGGTGAGCCCGTCCTGAGGTAATTAGCGATTGGGAACGATTCAGAACCTGTGGGTGAATAACCTTTAGTAATTTCCCCAACAGTTTTCTGGACGACAGACTGCCGGTAGGGGACATGTATTGCAGCGCAATACTCAGAATGCTTGTTTATTTATTAGACGTGATTGGAATGAAAAGGAAAACCAAATACTGCATTGGAGTCATCAGAAGGAACCAGCAGAAATAATGAGCAAAGATGGAGTCATCAGGAGGATCCTGGATATGATTCGGGTTTCAGCCGCTGCTGCGCAACCCTCAAACCCATCCAGGTGCAGCCAAGTGACTCCTCCAACATTGCTCGTGTCCATGTCCACATTGGTGAATATGTTGTATCCTGGAAGTGCAAAGGAGGTTGCTGTGGTCCACGTTGTGCTTTCCAGGATTTCACTTCAGTCTAGCCCTAACTTCCCTACCATTAATTTCAGTTGCACTCATTTGTTTGTGAGGGTATCTGCATTGGTGGACATCAACCTTGAACATATTTCTTAGACCCTGAATCTCCATGTCCATGCTTGTCTTTATCGCTATCTAGTCACTGCTGATCAACACATCCTTTTAGTCCTCCCACTGCTCCCTCGTAATCCTCTACTGGAGCAATATTTCCTGCTGGAATGGGGTCATCACCTTTTACCACTGGTCTTACATCTTTTTCCTCCATGTCTCCTGCTGCTGGTGGATTACTGTTTTTTTTTAGGTTCTCAAGATTTTTTGCCATTTTCTCCCCTCTGATTGTTCTACTTTGCCTTTCCAGACCATGCATTATATGGTGCTCTTGGAAGATTCACAATTTTGCCTCCAGAAATTGTTAGATTCTCTTATTCTCCTTGCCTTCTCCTTTTATATAACGAAGCACCTCTTAATCACCTGTTCTGCTTGCAAAGCGGTTGATACAGATGTTTCAGTGATGTGGCTCAAGCACTCACTTCAGCCAAGCGACAAGCTGCAGTACGGGGAACTGCAAGCTATCAGCTTTTTTGGGCGAGTTCAGAAAGTTCTACAATTTTTAGCTCTTCTTCTTCTTCTGCTCCAATCGGCTCTTCTGATCATGTGCTTGTTAAAGTGGACATCTCTCTGACCATTTTCAGAGAGCCTCCTCAGCGTCGGCGAGTCTGGCATTTCACTCAGGCCAACTGGCACGGTCTTCAAGCAGCCATCAATCATCTGGACTGGTCTCCCATCTCTACTGCCTCTGACATCAACTCATCCTGGGAATTCTTCCAAAGTAAATTGCTCTCTCTCATGCACAGTTTTATCCCTTCTCGTCTTCAGTTGTCATACCCTTCCTCCCGTCCATGGTACACGGAATCTTGTGGTGAGGCTATTGCCCAGAAACAACTTGCTTTCGTCTCCTGGAAAGCAAATCCAACAGAAGGAAATCTCATTTCCTTTCACAAAGCCCGAAACAAGTGTGTGTCCACCCTCAGGAGAGCCAGGAAACAATATCTCTCCGTCCTCAGGACCGAACTCTCTTATCTGTCTCCCTCTTCCAAATCCTGGTGGTGTCTGGTAAAATCTGTTTCTGGTGTTTGTTCCCCCTCCATCCCCTCCCTCACCTTAAATGGCCACATGGCTGACTCCGCACGTGAAAAAGCCGAATGTCCCAAACCCATCCCTCTCTGTACCCACCGTACCCAGTCGTACCCAGCTGCTCTTGGACTCTGTGTCCTTTCCTCCTGACAAGGTGGAAAAGTCTGTCAACCCTCGACTCTGATTCTGCAACTGGACCTGACGGCATCAGCCCACGGGTCCTAAAATCATGTTCTTCCGCTCTTTCACTCCCTCTCTCTGTTCTCTTCACCCTCTCTTTTGCTCAAGGTCATCTTCCATCTGCTTGGAAATCTGTCAACATCACCGCTTTGCACAAAAAAGGTGCAAAAACAGATCCCAGCAACTACAGACCAATCAGCCTTCTCCCAATTATCAGCAAGGTCATGGAATCCATCATTGCTTCGGATATCAAATCTTTCCTCTTCTCCAATGGCTTGATCTCTGATCATCAATTTGGTTTCAGACCTGGACACTCCACTCTGGACATGCTGCTTCTGCTTTCTCAACAATGGATGGAGGTCCTCAATGTCAAACAGGAAATTAAAGCAGTCTCCCTTGACATATCACGTGCCTTCGATACAGTCTGGCACCCCGCTCTGCTCACCAAACTCTCCTCTTTTGGTATCCATGGAAATCTCCACGCATGGCTGGTGGACTTCCTCTCTAGTCGTAGTCAACGTGTGGCCCTGAATGGGTTTCTCTCATCTCCTCTTCCTGTTCAGGCTGGAGTTCCCCAAGGCAGTGTTCTGGGCCCTGTGCTTTTTCTGGTCTTCATCAATGATCTCTCTGACTGTCTTGAAAATCCTCTCTATCTCTTTGCTGACGACTCTACTCTCTGTCGCTCCATTCTTCATCCCTCAGATCGGCAGTCTGCAGCCTCCTCACTCTCTGCAGACCTTGACAAAATCACAGACTGGGCAAACAAGTGGAACATGTTTTTTAATCCTGACAAATCTCACACTCTTACGATGTCTCTCCGAAAAGACCGACTGGACAACCCTCCCATCCACTTTCTGAATAATCCTCTCCAAGAAGTTCTGTCACTCAAGCTTTTGGGTCTCACTATCTGCCATGATCTTTCCTGGAAAAACCACATTTCAAATCTGGCCTCCAAAGCCAGTCGCCGACTGGGCATCCTCCGTCGTGCGAAGTCCTTCCTTGGCACACCTGAGCTCCTCACCACATACAAGGCTTTCATCCGCAGCTCAATGGAATACTGCTCTCCCCTCTGGGCTGGTGCTCCTGCCTCACACCTAGCTTGCCTTCGCGCTGTTGAAACCAAAGCATTCAGAATCATTGGAATCTCCCGCGATGAAGCTAACTCCAAGGGCCTCTCACTCACTCACCGCAGGCAGGTTGGTGGTCTTTCCGTCTTCTACCGACTCCTCTCTGGCCTTGCCCCCCCAGCTCTCTCTGGGCTCTGTCCCGCAAATATTCCTACAGGTCGCACAAGATCTGCCTGCAACCCTCTTTTGGTTAAACTGCCAAAATCAAGACTCTCTGCTCACCTTCACTCCTTCATTCCTCTTTTCTCCCGCCTCTGGAACAAACTCCCTCACTCTCTTCAATCCCACTCTACCCTCAAAGTCTTTAAAACAGCTGTTCACCACCATCTCTTATCTTCCCCCATCCAAAACCTTGATCTTTTCTACCCCCGCTAATTTCACCCCAATTCCCCTTTTTGAAATACCAACTTCTGTCCTGGAAGTCCTTGGTGTCCTTGTGCTTTATACTTCTCCCTCCCCCCCCCCCCCCCTTCCCATGCCTCCTCCCCCCGGGCCCTCTCCCTTCCACACATCTCCCTGCTCTCGGATGTTGTGTTTGTGTGCTTCCCCTTTTCTCCCCATCTCGTCTTCCGCTCCCTATTTTTGTGTATTTTGTTTGTCTGCTCGATTTGTTTGTGAAGTAAATGTTAGCTCTTTCACGAGCCTCGATTCAGTATACAACAAAAAAAAAAAGAAAAAAAAAAAAAGCTCACCTGGAACGAAGTTCAGGGGAGCTGATGCGATGGTGCGTCGTCCGTCAATCTGTCAGTAAACACATGCAACTTCTTCTTCGAAACCGCTGATGGGATTGTGAACAAACTTGACACGAATGATATTTGTTATGTTGTGACTAAGGTTTGTTCACGGGATTTAAAAAAAGTCAGGGTCTAAAGGGGTCTACCTTTAAACCCCCCCCCCCCCCCTTCTGCCCCCCAAAAATAGGAATTAGCTTTTTCCTCTGAAACTACAAACACTATTCCGATGAAACTTTAAACAACCTTCATCACCCGTGATGTACCAAAGTTTGTTCACGACATTTTAAAAAATCTGCCCCATTGAGGGTCTACGGGGGAGGGGGTTGTCCCCTAAAATAGGTATTTGCTTTCTTCTCAAAAACTACACACGCAATTCCGATGAAACTTGACCACAAACTTCATCACCCATGCTATACCAAAGTTCATTCACGGCATTAAAAAAAAATCGGGCCCTGAGGGGTCTAATGGGGGCGGGGGGTCGCAACCCCCCCCCCCCAAAAAAAATAGGTATTTGCTTTTTTCTCATAAACCACACATACAATTGCGATAAAACCTGACCACAGCATTCCATTCATCACCCATGATGTACCAACGTTTGTTCTCGGCATTTAAAAAATTGGGGTTTAAGGTGGTCTATGGGAGTGGAGGGGGTAACCCCCTAAAATAACTATTTGCTTTCTTCTCTGAAACTACAAACACAATTCCAATGAAACTTCACCACAACCTTCATCACCCATGATATACCAAAGTTCATTCACGGCATAAAAAAAAATCGGGCCCTGAGGGGTCTAATGGGGGTGGGAGGTTGCCCCTTCCCCCCCCCCCCAAAAAATAGGTATTTGCTTTCTTCTCATAAACCACACATACAATTCCGATAAAACTTGACCACAACATTCCATTCATCACCCATGATGTACCAACGTTTGTTCTCGGCATTTAAAAAATTGGGGTTTAAGGTGGTCTATGGGGGTGGAGGGGGTAACCCCATAAAATAAGTATTTGCTTTCTTCTCTGAAACTACAAACACAATTCCAATGAAACTTCACCACAACCTTCATTACCCGTGGTGTACCAATGTTTGTTCAAGGCATTAGAAAGATTGGGGTCTGAGGAGATATACGGACGGGGTTGTCCCCCAAAATAGGTATTTTTTTGTTTGTTTGTTTCAAGTCTTAAGATTATGTTATTATGAATCTCCATGCTGCTCTGTCTTCCAGCAACCATTGAAATTGCTTTGAAATACCGTCATACTTTTAAAAATACCTTCAGTCAGTGTAGTATACTGCTTTATTCCACCAGGTGAGCGCCCAGGGGCAGAAGCACGGCCCAGGCCAGCAGAAGCACGGCCCAGGCCCATATCTTTTTCATTTTGTTGTGTAGAGACACACCCCTAATTCTCGCAGGTAAGTTTTCAAGTATTTTCGGCTTCTGTGAAACATTTCAGGTAACAATCCTTATCTGGCACACACACAACATACGATGCGGTGCCCCGAACACCGCGCTTCTCGGGGTTTCTGCGCATGCGCGGTGAGCATTCTGGGACGGATTACCTTATTTCAAAAATTGTGTACCGATAACATAAAGATACAAGCAGGTAATTAGATTTTTTTGGGGGGGGGTTACGAGCCAAGGGTTATAATATGTGCATTTCACGTTTTGTTTGATGCCCATGTGATAAAGCAGTATTTTTATTTCTTTATTGTTAGGGACGAGCTTAGTTAGCTAGTTAGACGAGCTTAGTTAGCTTCGACTCGTATTCACATCTCACTACCAATGACTGTGTACAAATACATACTCTTTTCATTGGCAGGGCAGTAAATGGAGGTTCCACAGGATGAAAAATACTGTAAAAATGTATAAAAATATGTTATAAAAATATAAAATCAAAGGGAGGCGCAAAGCGCCCTCCCTTTAGATAAGGGATCGTTTCTCTGTATGCTACTTTAACATGGGGACTGAAAATACTTTTCTCGGCTTCTCCTGGACGAAATCGGCTGAAAATTTCAGAAGTAAATGCTTTGTATGTCGAGGTAATATGTTACAAATTTCAGCAACGTCCGTTTCCACATTCGTCAGTTTTATTTAGAAAACCCTCGAAATCATGTTGGTGTTTCTCCGTCCGTCCATCCACCCAAAATGTGTTGACGCTCATAACTCAAGGGCCATACATTGAAACTAGTTGAAACTTGGAATATACATCGGCCAATAGGTCGAGTTAATGACTTTCGAAGTAAATTCCACCTAAGTGCTGTTGTTTTGCTTTAAGATTAAATATATATATAAATATATATACATAAATAAATATATAAAAATATATGCATACTTTATAACTCTTAAAAATGTTATTACCGAAATCTAAAGTGCTGGCTTAATGGCCTAATGGATAGGGCATCAGACTCCCAAGCTAGGGATTGTGGGATTGAATCCCGTCTGGGTTGAATATTTTTTCCCCTTACTTTTTCAAGTCTTTTATATCGTCTGGAATAAAGTCTTGTACAAAAAAGAAAAAGAACCACCTTTGAAGGCCATTTTCCCCCGCAGAGCAGGGGTTGGCCTTTTTTGCGCACCGTGGTCCCCTTTTTGAAGCAATGTTTTATGGCCGGTTGCCCTTCCTGTCGCCAAACCTGTTAGTCACCTCTTGTGACACACAGGGAATTACCAGTGAACTGGTACTCAATTTGCCGACCTCGGAATGATGAACAGGTTGAGTCAACCCCCCTGGTGTTAATTCAGCGATTGACCGGGATTCAAACCCAGGTTCCTCGGATCCCAAGCTGGCACCCTAACCGCTAAGCCAACAGCAGGCTTTGGGTACGTTGAACGAACGATGAACAAATACATTTTGTTTGTAATTAAAATGTATCTTGTGAAAAATGCAAGAGGCATAGAAAAGGTCCCTATATGGGATGTGCCATGTGGCAAAGTATAGAAAAGAAGGGACATTCCATAGCTTGTAGAAAATGTTGAACAATACAAAATAAGGGACATTCGAAAAATCTCGTGTGCATGCTGGACTACCCTTGTGTTCTTAGGAGGAACCAAGTAATGCTCTAGAAAAGTTCATATAAAGGAGCACCCTACATCTGGCAAATAAAATACATTTACTTCTTCATGCAGATGTATGAATCAAATTGGCGCTCCTTTTATATATATATATATATATATATATATATATATATAGTGTTGTGGATATGAGAATGGTGTTTTTTTAAAATTGTTTTATTGTGGACCCTCCTTCCTCCATTTGTTGTTGTATAAAGGTCAAAGGTCGTGCCCGTAGTTATTTCACAAGCACCCACGTAGCCAATAATAGATTTCCTCCTTGTTGACAGTTATTTCCTTATTCTGTGTAGTAGGGTAAGGCCTTGTCTTCCATTAATTTGACACTCCATTGCACCGCATTAAATAAGGTAGATCCCTCCGACATGGCATCTTCAAAGTGCCAGGTTTGCCAGGTTTGCTGCAATTGCCAACTGCATTTGGGCGGTTTTCTTCATTCGCCATTGCTGCCCTTTGGCTGGGGCTAGCTCGAATCGCCCCAAAACCACCATTAGCCACGAGGTAAGGTCGGGGAAGAAAGGCGTGTCTCCACCTCGTCATAGAGGGGAGGAGTGAACCAGCCCTTGCCGACCAACCCAGAACAAGGGGTTGGCTTTAGAGGGCGGAGAGAGAACGTTTGGGGGAGGTTCGCAAAAGGGTCAAGGGTGGGGCTTATATAACCCGCGAGAGACGCCCCCAGAGAGAGTCGAGGACGGAGGAGATCAGATCACAGACAAGCCTGAAGAGAGTCCTGCGAGTTTGTGAGAGAGGGAGAGAGAACCCGTCACGCCAGACCCCCCACCAGCAGCGTTGGCTCCACCAGGCAGCTCCGACCCGTTACCCCGCGCACACCACAGGATCGGTGGCATCAGCGGCCGTCGAGGTCCAGCCCGACGTCCCGTGCGGGATCAAGCTCCAGCCAGCTCCGTGCCTTCCTCCCCCTCCAGCCACCCATATCCAAGCCATTGATTCTGCCTGCATTTCCCGTGTAAGTGTGAATGTTCGTCCATCTTCCACGTTGTCCTGGGGTTTATTAATTAAGCTTGTGTAGATAAGCTAGCATTTCATGTGTCTCCTTGATTCCTTCTGTCATTATTTTATTATCCTTCCTTCTTCCTTGGTTTCTTTGGTCCTGTAAATAGTAATAAATTATAATCGTATTTAAAACCTTTTTTTGTCTTCTTCTTCTTCTTCTTCTTCTTCTTCTTCTTCTTCTTCACATCCGCGTCGTCTTTGTCTTTTCCAAATTGAATATCTGTGGCACGATTTGGCCAATGTTGAGAATCGGGTCTAGTCATTGTAAAAACGGTTCGGGCCGCGGCGCCATCCGCTCGGCAAATTAACAACTTATCCGCGGTCCGTAACAATATATATATATATACAGTGGTACCTCGGCTTACGAGTGCCCCAACGTACGAGTTTTTCGGGATACGAGCCGTCGCTCGGGCGGTTTGTTGCTTTGGGATACGAGCCGAGATCCGATGTACGAGCTCAAAAAATTTATTTTTTTGAATTTTCCGGTTGTGGCTTCCGGTTCCGGTCACGTGGTTATCTTGCCGTGAAAGCATCTCTGCTTGGATATAAAACACGCAATCGTCGAAATACATTAGCGAGGAATCTCCTTGCTCCAGCCGGTGACGTCATCGGCGGGGATCCCCGCCTCCAGAGTGGCTGGTCACGTGACCGCCAAAGCGTGTCGCGCGTGCGGGTATAATGAGCTACACCTGTGGATCACGTGACCACGGAAGCACGCCTCGCTTGAGAGGCATGGCTTTCGGTTTGCGTTTTGCTTTATAAGGCGCGATAAATGGGCTTTTGAGTGTTAGCGGTTCATGGCGTTGACGGTTCATGACGGTTCATGGCGTTGACGGTCAAAAACCCATTACATCAATTTTACCAGGCACTGTACAGTAAGTACAGTGGACACCAAATGCACGGTGGAAGGCTAGAAGTAGAAGATCGTCCAAGACAAGTGAGAATAAGCCATACTTTGGAGATGACGTCATTCGCTGGTCCGATAACCAAAGATGTGGTATAAAAAACCAGGTGAGCTAACAATGCAGCAATGAAGGAATTCGGCCAAGGCACCGGCACACAACGACCTACCTACATCGAAAGACTCAATGCCAATGGTGACAGAAGCCAAGACGGCCGGCTTAAACACCGCCGAAAGACCACGGTGTACCAACTTACGATGCAGAACATCTTGCACTTAATATGATGACAACAGGTGCCATCCTCTGACGTACCATTACAGGTACAGGTACAGTACACGTGAGCACAGAGCAAAAGTTCACTGAAACCGAGATTAAGAAAAAAGAAAAAACACCTCGTGGTCCGTGCTCGATATCCGAGTTTCAATCTTTTCAAACACATGATGCTCTCGGTCACGGTATCTCCAGCGAGCTGCTTCTCCTTCAACCACACAAACAACAACTTCTCCATATCTTCATGGATAGAGGTCCAGTTTATTTCTTTACATTCTCTTGTATTATGTACAGTATATACGAGGTCGTGCTTGTTTATACATTATTTGTTATTTATAAAGTACATTTTTGTTATTTAAAAGCACCTAACAAAAAAAATTGGTGTTTTTTTTTTGAGGCTGGAACGGATTAATAGCATTTCAATGCATTTGAATGGGAAAATTTGCTTTGACTTACGAGCGATTTGGCTTACGAGCTCCGTCACGGAACGGATTAAACTCGTAAGCCGAGGTACCACTGTATATATATACATATATATATATATATATATATATGTTTTCGTTGATGTAGGTTCAATCTCATGGCTGCTCTGTACAATTTGGTTTGCACCTTGCGATCGAGTGGTGGCCTGCCCAGGTGATCGGTCCGTAACAAACGATAACAACCAGCAGTGAGTACCTGCACTACTGTTATGAGTGTGGGTCTTTCCAATGCACGTGAGAAAAAAATCTCGTTTGAATATTGTTGCGAATATGGAATTTGGCCTCCATATCCGCTTGTAAATATTCCCCTATTTTCTCCAATACTCCCCAACTTTCCCCAATCCCCCATTCCCTAGTCCCATTGCATGTAAATAACAATCAGTAGAGCCGACCTTCCCCTTATTCCCCCATTAAATGTCGTGCCCAGGTCCACCGCACCACACGTAGCCAACTTTCGGACATCTTCCTAGTTATTCTTAATCTATGTCAGTTAAGGCCTCGTTTCCATTAATTATGACTCTTCGTTGCACCAGAATGTGATTATATGGCAACAGTAGTGAGTTTAGGACCTTTCCCATACCTCCTCCCATCTTCTTCCCCAAACAACAACAATAACAACAACTACACCAACAATTACAACAACAACAGAGGAGATGGCGGCGGAGCGGGGGAGGATGCGTCCTCACACCGGCTCGATTAGCTCCAGACCATGCGCTCCACGGCGTTACCCCGAAGGGGCTGGCTGTCAGCTCCTCGTCAGGGGCGGAGCCAGTAACCCCCCCCGCACGCACCCAATGAGAAGCAACGTGCCGATTCCACGAGGCGGAGCTAACGAGCCGAGGGCGTGTCACTCCCCGCCGGATATACGCGCCACGCGCCGGATGTGAGGGAGATTCGCCCCCAGCTGGAGAAAGACGGACCTGCGAGCGCTGAAAGAGATGCGCCTCAGCTTGGAGACTGGAGAGAGAAGCCACCGCCACCCCCAGCGCGACGATACCTCCCCGCATCTCTGGACCGGACCGAGTCGATTCTGCCTTGAGCCAAGAGTGCACCTTGAGCCATCGCTACCTGCCTTTCCTTGCCATCAATCCCCGTGTGAGTCAGCATTTTGTCCCGTGTGTCTGTCGTCTGTCCGGGGTTAATATAAGAGTGTGTCTAAGTGCCTGTCTTCCTGTAATATACCTCTAGCCCCTGTAATCTAACCTTTTCCGCCTTAATATAACCTCCTCCGGAGGTCTTGAGAACTGAACCCCTGGTGTCGTATTGTGTGATTGTAATCCAGCCGGGTGTCTTCTTTTTCTTATTGAGCCAGCGTAGCGCGACTTCGTCAACGTCGAGTATAGTCGGGTAATTTGTGCGGACACGACGGCCATTCCGCTCGGCCCACTTTAACATCAAAGTCGTGTCTGTAACAATTGGTGTCGGGAGTGAGATTCGAGGCCCGACCAAATTTTGAAAAAAAAAAACGAATAGAGGAAAAAAAAAATTTGGTCAAAATTTGGAGCGGCCGAAATTTGTTTTGTTTTACGAAACTCGAATTTTGCAAGTCGCGCTATGGCGGATCAAGACGGCTGGGGTCCGGTAAAGGAGAGTGAGGTAGGGTCGATCCAGGACCAAATTGAGGGACAAGAGGAGAGCGAAGCAGTGAGGGCGGCAGGTTCGCAAAATAGCGCCGTCACGCACGAAGTAGCGGGCGCGCAAAAAGGCGCCTCGCACGAGCGTGCGGTAGCCGAGCCGGCTGTATCAGCGGGCTTTAACATGCAGCCGATTGACATGCAGGCCCTCATTGCGCAGCTACAGGCAGCTGTACAGATGAGTATGGGAAGCCAGATTGAGCGATTGGGTGAGCAAATGAGGGTTGATAGTGGGCGATTAGAGGGCCAAATGAGGGGTACCGGTGAGAAGTTAGACAATAATTTTGAGGAGTTAGACAAGAAAATTGGGAAGTTAGACAATAATTTTGAGGAGTTAGACAAGAAAATTGGGAAGTTAGACAATAATTTTAAGGGATTAGACAAGAAATTTGGGAAGTTAGACAATAATTTTGAGGGGTTAGACAACGGGATAAAAGAGGTGAGAAATGGGTTAATAGGGTTAGAAAACAGTATGGAAGGCAAATTGAGGGACATGAGGGACCAAGCGGAAAGGGAAGTTAAACAAATGGAGCAGCAGATAGAGGGGGTCAGAATGGGGGTAGAAACCAAACTGGATGCTCACAGGGAGGAAATGGAGCAGATGAGGGTGGCATCTGGGCAGGAGATGCAAGTGATGGGAGAGGAGATCAGAAGAGGAGTGAGTGAGGAGGTCGGAGGAGTGCGCGAGGAGGTGAGGCACTGTAAGGAGCGCATGGAGAAAGAGGTGAGAAAGGGGACTGTAAAATTGCAAGGTGGTATAGAGGAGTTGACGCTGGGAGTAGAACAACTGACAGTGGGACAAAAGGAGTTGGGGGACCAGGTAAAGAAGAACACAGCGGTAATAGAGGGTTTAAAATCGACACAGAAGGAGATGAAAAAGGACGTAGGGGTAATTAAAAAAGAGTGTCAGACGGTACATGAGGACCTGACGAGGAAAATGGACAAGGTGGTAGAGGTAATGGAGGTTAAAGAGCGGGAGGTGCGGGAGCACATAGAAAAAAATAAAGTGGAGTTAGAGGAAGAACTTAAAGGGGCGCACGAAGAGATGAAGGAGATGAAGCAAAAATTAGAAGAAGTGGAAGAAGGGGTGAGCGAAATTAAAAAGCGACGGAGAGAGGATAAGAAGGAGATAAAAGAGGAGATAAAAGAATTGGTCCAAAGTCTGTGTTTGGATCGTGATGTGCTCGTTAACCGGATGAGGGATTCGCAGGTGATGGAGGAGAAGCGAAGAGGAAGAGGACCCGGTGTAAGTGGTGACCAATATGGTCGTGCGTATGATGCGCCAGGTGATTTAAGAGGCTTGGGGGTCGAGATAGACCGGGGTGTTCGTGAGAGGCCGTTGGTGAAGTGTGCGACAGGTCTGGTGTGCGAAAGAGGAGGTGTGCAAGAAAGTCCGACTCTGGGGTGTGTGAGGAAAAAGTGCGTGCCAAGGAGTGAGGGTGCTGGCGAGAGTGAGTCGGTCGTAGCGCGTGTGCGAGGGAGCACATGGAAGCGTGGTGTGGTGAGTGTTACAGAGGGTGTGACGGGAGAGTGTGCGCGAGGAAGGTGTGTGACGGACAGGTGCATGAGGAAAGAGTGCGCTGTCAGAAGTAAGGAAGAGTGTCCACCTGTGGTGAGTGTTACAGAGGGTGTAACGGGAGAGTGTGCGCGAGAAAGGTGTGTGACGGACAGGTACATGAGGAAAGAGTGCGCTGTCAAAGGCAAGGAAGAATGCACACCTGTGGTGAGTGTTACAGAGGGTGTAACGGGAGAGTGTGCGCGAGAAAGGTGTGTAACGGACAGGTGCCTGAGGAAAGAGTGCGCTGTCAAGAGTAAGGGTGAGTGCGCTGTCAGGAATGGAGGTGAAAGTAGTGAGAGTGACATGGAGCGTGAGTTAGTTGTGACAGGTGAGCGAGGATGTACACCTGGGATGGAAGGATGCACACCTGGAATGGTAGAGCGTGAGTGGGAATGCACGCTGGAGTTGGTGGTGAGGCACATGGTTGGGTGTGCGAATGAGGGCACACCTGTGATTGTCACAGAGGAGGTGACCGAGGAGGGGGCGCGAAGAGGTGTATTGGTGAGGTGTGCTACCAACGAATGTGTGCCAAAGTGTTCGGTGGTCAGGTGTGTGACCAAGGCTGTGAGTGGAATGGGTGTACCTGGGTGTGTAAGGAACGGTACAAGGAGAATGGGAACAGCTGCATGTATGAGCAAGGAACGGGCTGCGGGGTGTAAGCATGCAGGTGAAGCATCGACGTTACACGGGTTAAAGGTCAGGTCGACTTTTAGCCGAAGCGGGCCCTCGGTGCGTGCCGGGCTTCGCGTGCCGCGAGAACCAGCGGGGATCCGAGCCACGGCGGGTTCAAAAGGACCGCCGTGCGCGATCCGTGCTGGGCCTCGCTTTGAACGTCCGTGCTCCACTAGGCGGAGCGGGCGGCCCGATAGAAAGAGTCGTCATGGCGACCACTTTTTGTTGAGGAATTCCGGCAGGTCGAGATCGGGACATTGGATGGCTCCGTGCCGAGAAGGTGCGTGGGATCTCGGGCCGGGTAAACCTCCTTCCCTGCACCGAAGGCAGGATACATCCAGCCGCTGGCACAAAACAACCAGCATCCATTGCTTGGCTTTACGAAGCCGGGCTTTGGACAGGAATTGGCGCACCGAGAGGCAGTAGTGAGTAGACGGGTGATGAGGTTAGTGTTTTGGACCCAAAATTAGAGAAAAACAAAATTTGATGATTGGCAAGGGATTGGCAGTAGTGATTGGCAGATGATGGGTAGTGATTGGCAAATTTTTAATTTGTTGAAATTTGATGTGCAAAATTGGTAGTGAGAGACCCCCGATGTGGTGGGATGGCATCCCTGCCACCCTTCCCCTGAGTGGGGGCAAAGGAGCAATAGTTTATGGGGTGTATGGCAGTGAAAACTAGCCCGGGTGGGTTAGGATATTGTGTGTAGGGATCTAGAAGATGACATTAGGTAACGTTAAGATTAGTTAGTGACTGATACCTGTAGTGGGGACGCAGGTAGATTAGTATGGATGATAATGACGAGGGAGCGCAATAGTTTAAAGGGACGACTGGGAAGCGCAAGTTTCAGAAGGGAGTAGTTAGCTGAGATGATGCCGTGTGTGTGAGGATTGAACAGGTGTGATTGCACAGGTGTACAACTGGACAGGTGTGTGGAGCAGTGTATGAGTAGTGAGTGTGTGGATCAGCGCGAATGCGCTTGGGGAGAGAAGGGTGCAGGTGGCACCAGGTGTGAGAGCACAGGTGTGCAGGTACAGGTGTGTGGAGAGAGTTGGAGTGAGTGGTACGGAGTGGTGTGCATGGTGCGAAGGTGTGGATGGGGGAAGAGTGGACCCCTTTCACGAGTACCCGGGGCGGGTAGTGTAAGTGTTAGGTAGAGGGTACAGGTAAATTGTGGTTGGATATTGGCATTTGTGGTGCGGTGGCAGAATGGTGTTGTGAATGGGTGCATTAGTGTTGTGGAAATGGCTGGGCGTGTAGCCTGTTAGTGTGTGTAGTTGGTTGGGCACTCCACCACTGTGAGGATGTCGGCCAGGTGAGGCCGCAGGTGGGCTCTGGGAGCCGGTAGTTGTGAGTGGGTGCCTGAGGATCCCGGGTGTGGATCGGGCAGCCCAGTGCCAGAGAGGGCACGGAGTGGGGAGAGAGCCAGAGGGCCTTCCCCAGGTAGTTAGGTTAGGGTGAGGAGCAGGTAAGCTCGGAGGCAACTGCAGTGGTGGAGGTGTGCAGGTGGGTAGACCCACTGGGAGAGGTACACGCCGCAGCCCAGAAATTGTGCGAGGGCACCGGGAGATGAATCGGGGGAGTGAGACCCCAAATTGAAGAGCACCACAGTTTGGCCAATGGGAATTGGTTTTTAGAACCCATAGTGTAAGAGGGCCAATGGTTTGGCCGGAGGAAGACCCCGGGTAGTGTAAAGTTGTTAAAGTCATTTAGGAAATAGTTAGGATTGATGAACCTGTCGCACCATACGCAGCCACTTACCTGTGGTGATGATGATGACTCCACACCTGTGTTTTCTTTGTTTTGTTGCAGGAGATGAATCGCTGTGTGGATTTGTGAGACGCATCACGACGTGGATGAGACATTGGGGTGATTCCATCTCTCCCTCCCTAGGAGGGACTGATGATGAATTGGTGATGGCAAATTTTGATGTTGAGTTGGAGATGGCAAATTTTGATGAGAGTTGAAAATGGCAAATTTGATTGGTTAGGAGGGAGAGAAGACGAATTTGGTATATGGGAGGAACGGGGAAGACAGTAGGGATGTTTGTTGATTTGTAAAGTAGATGTTTATGGGTAGTGTTGTGTTTTGTGGATACAGTAAGGGGTAAGGGAGGGGCCATGTAGGTTACCTGGTGGGGGGGGGGGGCGTACGATAGGAACGTACCTGTCTCACCTGGTTCCCATGTGCCCCCAGTGTGCATCACCTTACATTGCGTGCACTTTTGCGCCCTTACCACCTTACTCACTTGTCTGTTTCTTTTGTCTCCCACCTCCGAGGATCTGGCTTTGGGGTAGAGAGAGAGGAGAGAGAGGTGCTGGCTGCGCAGTTGTGGGCCTGCACTTTCGCTGTTTGCTGCCGGGATCGATACACCATATGGACCGCAATGTTTGTGGCCACCCACAATGGACCGCAGTTCGTTTGCGGCCAAGCACCACCCGGGGATGGACCTATGGGTCAACGTGGCACCTATGCCATACAGGTGAACCACTAATAGTTAACACCACCAAGTGCACCACAAGAAGAGCAAGAGACACCTGCAGGGTTAGGGGTTGTCGAATTTATTTTTATTCCAATGAACAATGGTGACTGCACCGATTGGTGGTGGGGTGGTGCTGTTGATGCTCGGGAAGGGTGCTCTGCACGTTATTAAAGGCCGTCGGCCACAGAGCACTCGTGGGTTGGTGTATCGATGCTGGCAAGCGCGCTCTCTCTATGCATAACATCTGCATGTGTTCCTCCAAAGACAGGTCCTGGATCGTAGTGTAAATAGCAGCGTAGTCTTGTAAATAATGCTCCCTACCGGCTGTATGTTTAGTTTGAGAATTCTTTCCGGATTCGGTTATCCTGTGGGTGTGTTTCTGTGAGGAGAAGGGTGCAACGTCGCAGGGGGACATATTTACTCATTTGTGAATATCTGTAAAACTGTCGCACTCAGGGTAGAGTTAATAGTAGAGGGAACTACATTGCGTGCCACACTAAAGTAGGTAAAAATTTATCGGGTCGGGACGCCCCGAGGGTAGAGAAGGGTGCAATGTTGCGAATATGGAATTTGGCCTCCATATCCGCTTGTAAATATTCCCCTATTTTCTCCAATACTCCCCAACTTTCCCCAATCCCCCATTCCCTAGTCCCATTGCATGTAAATAACAATCAGTAGAGCCGACCTTCCCCTTATTCCCCCATTAAATGTCGTGCCCAGGTCCACCGCACCACACGTAGCCAACTTTCGGACATCTTCCTAGTTATTCTTAATCTATGTCAGTTAAGGCCTCGTTTCCATTAATTATGACTCTTCGTTGCACCAGAATGTGATTATATGGCATCAGTAGTGAGTTTAGGACCTTTCCCATACCTCCTCCCATCTTCTTCCCCAAACAACAACAATAACAACAACTACACCAACAATTACAACAACAACAGAGGAGATGGCGGCGGAGCGGGGGAGGATGCGTCCTCACACCGGCTCGATTAGCTCCAGACCATGCGCTCCACGGCGTTACCCCGAAGGGGCTGGCTGTCAGCTCCTCGTCAGGGGCGGAGCCAGTAACCCCCCCCGCACGCACCCAATGAGAAGCAACGTGCCGATTCCACGAGGCGGAGCTAACGAGCCGAGGGCGTGTCACTCCCCGCCGGATATACGCGCCACGCGCCGGATGTGAGGGAGATTCGCCCCCAGCTGGAGAAAGACGGACCTGCGAGCGCTGAAAGAGATGCGCCTCAGCTTGGAGACTGGAGAGAGAAGCCACCGCCACCCCCAGCGCGACGATACCTCCCCGCATCTCTGGACCGGACCGAGTCGATTCTGCCTTGAGCCAAGAGTGCACCTTGAGCCATCGCTACCTGCCTTTCCTTGCCATCAATCCCCGTGTGAGTCAGCATTTTGTCCCGTGTGTCTGTCGTCTGTCCGGGGTTAATATAAGAGTGTGTCTAAGTGCCTGTCTTCCTGTAATATACCTCTAGCCCCTGTAATCTAACCTTTTCCGCCTTAATATAACCTCCTCCGGAGGTCTTGAGAACTGAACCCCTGGTGTCGTATTGTGTGATTGTAATCCAGCCGGGTGTCTTCTTTTTCTTATTGAGCCAGCGTAGCGCGACTTCGTCAACGTCGAGTATAGTCGGGTAATTTGTGCGGACACGACGGCCATTCCGCTCGGCCCACTTTAACATCAAAGTCGTGTCTGTAACAATATTTTCCATTTGATAATGATTTTAATTTCGCTAATTTCACTCCGTGGGAGGTCACTTGTAAGGACAAAAGTGATTTGATATGGCACGTCCATGCACAGATTGCTGCAGGGGATTTCAATCCAATTGGAGCTAGAAAGCATCTGAAAATGCAAAGCCCATCCACATCCGTTTGTATTCAGACGTCGTCGTCTTCTTCCGTATGCTCAAAATAATGGTGATTTGGTGATTGTACACAACCTTGACCTTTGACCTTTTGATCTAAAAAAAAACAATCAGCTTTTAGCTTTTGATTGGTTAACCAATTCAGTGACCCAATGTGCAAATTCTGAAGATTTCAGGTCAATCGGATGAAAATTGGCGGTTTTGTTTCGCTGACCTTTAACCTTTTAACCAAATTATTAATTTTTCCATCTCCATATTCTCATAATAAAGCTTTATTGAAAATTGATGACAAAACTCAAATGGTAAATTTAAGTTTCAGGTCAATTGGATGAAAATTGATGATTTTAGGTGACGCTGACCCTTTAACCATTTGACCTTTTGACAAGATTATTAATTTGTCTTCTTCATATCATAATAAAGCTTTGTTGAAAATTTGATGACAAAACTCAAATGGTAAATTGAAATTTCAGGTCAATTGGATGAAAATTGATGATTTTATGTGACGCTGACCTTTGACCTATTGACAAAATTATTAATTTGCCTTCTCTGTGTTATCATAATAAAGCTTTGGTGAAAATTTTGATGACAATAGCTCGAATAGCAAAAAAACGTTATGGCCCGGACAGACACAGACACACACAGACACACAGAAGTGAGTGCAAAACCCTGTCTCCTGCTGCACAGGGGATGGGCTAATAATTATTCTTTTATCGTGTGTGGCAAGTGGCTGCAGGTAGCATCATTTGCTGGGGGTGCAGTGGTGCCACTGACGCATGTCCCCTGCAGGTAAGGGCAGGACTTTGTAATTTGTTCAGGGTGTTGGAGATAGGGATGGTGCACACACATTTATGAATCAGCCTGCCTAAAAAACACCAGGATGACAGTTTGTAGCTGGGCCAGGATTCAAACCCAGGCTAGACAGCTCACAGGTGAGTTTGCATACCTCCAGACTACTTGTCAGCTCCAAATGAAATGATGGTAAGTACTGTGGTGTCAGTAATCGAGTTAAGCAAACCAATCATTTTATTTGACTAAGTGTCCAAAAGATGTGGTACTGGGTAATCAGTGCGTAATGTGTACTGGCATACAACAAATCCAAAAGGAATTTATAAAGGCTCATCCATATTCAGTGGTTTGCCATGTACACCGTTTTGTTTTTTAATACATTAGTACACCCACTCACTACGGGAACGGAAAAGGGGTCATTCCTCTTTGGGGTATGTAGATTACAGTCGATCTATGGTCGGATCTCAAGAACATTTCGTGTTTGTTCATTTACCAAGTTTCTTGTGGAGAGATCCCCAAGTGGCTTAAGCATTCGAGCAAGCACTCCATTCAAAACCGTTAAGGAACGGCTGGCTTGGCAAGCTGCTTGGTAAAGGAGCACAACCCGAGCTTCTCCCTTTGTTTCGTATGAAACAGTAGGAGCGAGTTTCAAAAGTTCGCTACGAAGAATGCCACCGTAGCGGCAGAAAGGGCCATGTGGGTTATATAGAGTAAAGTAGATCTTCGCGCAGTTCTGTAAGTAAACCTTACTTTACGGATGTCGGGATTCCTCCAAATTTCTTAACCACGGTCCCCGAAAAAGGCCAACCCCCGCTTTGCGAGGAAAAATGGCCTCTAAATGTGGTTTAAAAAAAATAGCATTAACAATATGCGATTATCATTAATTTTGTTATTAAAAGCGTCTTTGGAAAAACGCCACGATAAAGCTAATTTAACATTGATATACACCTCAACACGCAGCGCCATTGACGGCAATGGCGGGAAAACCCGCTCGGGGGAGAAAACCCCCTTGGGGAGGGGGGCAAATGAATGCGCTACAACCTTCATTATGTAACCCTTGGTCATCCTGTCAAGTTTGGTTGAGATTGGATAAGTAACGACGGAATGTATTGGCGTCAAAAATTCATCAGACAGACGGACAGACAGACACGAAATGGCGTATTTTAGTATGTGATGATATAATAATTAAAATTAAAATAATAATCTTTACTGTCTCATATCCAGGGAAATTCCTCTATAGTGACATAGTAAATTCAAAACATCATCGTAGAAACATAAAACATCAAGAGGAATAAGAAAACAGAGTAAAAAATATGGAAGATGGACTAAACAGGAAAATGGGCAATAATTCCAATTTACCACTGGAATTGCACATGGAACATTTGTATCTAAAAACATGCTTTATGGATTTATGGAAAAAATTATGAAAAAATGCTTTAAATGACTTTTTGAAAAATGCTCTTTTTAATAAGTGTAGAATGAAGGGGTCTCCCTGATGGCAATTTTTCAAAAAAACATCATCGGTACATACACTCATCGACTTCCTTTTCAATGCTCTCCAATATAGAGACTCCATACAGGTTGAAGGTCCACCCACTTTAAATATTAGTATATTGACCTTTCTCAGTCTTGACTTACTCTGCACATTTAGTAGGCAACTAGACCAATAAACCAAATTAAATGACAAAACACTGATCAGCAAGGAATCGGTCAACATCCGCAACATGCATGACCGAACGCCAAACGAATTCAACTTCCTGAGAAGATAAAATCTTTGCTTTGATTTCGTGTACACAGCATCAGTATTTTCATCAAAATAATTTGCTTGTTATAAATAATATTACCTGGGTATTTATATTTGTTAACAATTTCCACTTTTCACCATTTGTGGCTATAGGTTCAAGGAAGCAGCATTTACCATTTTTTTAAAATTTGGTATGACTCGGCAGTGGTTTGAACTATGGTCCGCCCAGACTCGGAGCAGAAGCTCTAATCATTACACCCCGACTCCCGCAACACGGGTCCAACCCTTGCAACATGGGCCCGAACTTGTGGCGTTCTTTGGGATTTTAACCTCCCAAAACGTTCTTTGGCATCTGTTTTTGTCCCAGCTGTGGAACCAACTTCCACATTCACTTCAATCTCATTCTTCCCTTCAGGTCTTCAAGACAGATGTTCACCACCATCTCAGATTGTCCCCAATCCAAAACCATGATCTTTTCTACCCTCGTTATCTATCCCGTCCACTCCATCCCAATCTCTCCTCCTTCCAAATTTTCAGTTTTTCCTCCTGAGAGATTTCCCATGCATCCTCTCCTGCCCCCCACCCCCATTTCTCCCCACACCCATTGTTTGTCCAATTCTGCCTCTATCTTGGCCTTCAACTCTGCTGTTGGTGTTTCCCCCCTCTCAACTGCTCCTCTTCTCCTGTTGTGTCCTGATCCATTAAGTGTACTAATACTGCACTAGCTCTTCCATGAGCCTCGGTTATGTATAGAAAAAAAGAAAGAAAAGAGTGGTTAAAAATGAGCTACTGAAGCTATTTATGGTGAGACTTTGTGTTTTGAAAATGCTTGTAAGTGAGTGTACTTTACTTTGAGTGACTGCGTTCAGATGTGTACTTGGCTCTGACAGTTTGCCAATGTGGGCATATCAGCAGCCACAGGGTATATAGAAAGGGAGTGTCCCCCATGATATGACATTTGTCATGATTTATGTGGATTGGAAAGTAAATTGGCGGATGTACGCTCTTGCAATGCATTTCATATTTGTATTTTATCCCGTATTTAAATATTGTGGGAGGTTATTTCAACAGCAATATGTTGGCTTTTCATAAGGATGTAAGACAAGGTAATTTTTAATATCAGTGGCACATCAAGGTCTAAAATATACGGGCCATGGTACATGCCCCAAGCACAATAATCACAATGAGGAAAAACAACACTAGTATCTTCTGTGAACAATGAGGTTTCAGGAATAATATCACAAAATGTCATAATGTTAAATCCCCAGTGCTGTGTGTGGGACAGATTGACCTTGCAGATGAGGTCAACTGCTTTTGCCAAAAGTATCTCTGGATCTCTTGTCAGCGAGTAGTCAACCATAACAAACTCACCAATCTTGCAAAAGAAAAACAACACCCAAGAACCACAAGCATGAGAGTGTGCAAAGGAAATGTAAACCCACCCCCCCCCCCCACCGCCCCAAAAAAAGTTGCCATGGATACATCAAATTGTCCATTTTATCAACATTGAAATTGACGATCTTAATCAAAGCTCAGGTCAATCGGATTAAAATTGATGATTTTTCAGATGAAAATTGATGATTTTAGAAGTTTGACTTTGAGTTGACCTTTGACCTTTTAACCTCAAATATAGTTGCTTCCCCAATTCAGTGATGTAATATGTAATTGCTGTTTAATCTCCAAGTTAATAGGATGAAAATTGACAATTTTCCAGATGAAGATTGATGATTTTTGAAGTTTGACCTTGAGTCGACCTTTGACCTTTTTACCTCAAAAATAGTTAGTTTTCCAATTCAGTGATGCACTGTGTAATTGCTGTTTAATCTCCAAGTTAATAGGATGAAAATTGACGATTTTTCAGATCAAAATGGATGATGTTGGAAGTTTGACCTTGAGTTGACATTTTGACCTTTAAAATAGTTGGTTTCCCAATGTGTTTGAAAATGTTTTGAAAATGAAATGACTCAATATGCAAATGCTGTCTAACTTTCAAGTCAATCAGATGAAAAATGACAATTTTAGAAATTTGACCTCAAAAGACAGGCACAAGACCAACCAACTTGAAAAAGCTTTGATTTTTCAAAGAGCAAGCCTCACCTGCAAGGGTTTGCAAAATTCCTTCAAGTCCTTTGTCAACAGAATTGATGACCTCGGGGCAAATCTGAAAGGATAGTTTTACAATCTTTTTAAAAACAACACAAAGAACGTCCGGAGACATATTGAAACACGAAGTTTATACCGACTTGGTTTAAATGTTTCTCTCAAAAATATATACACAACACATACCTGTCTTTTCAGGTTGTCCCTTATCTCGTGCCCAATGGTACTTCGGAATAGATTGTAAAACCAGCTATGATACAAAAAACAACAAGAAGGAGCAATCAGAGATTGAAGGCCCTCGCCAGGATGTGTTTTTAGTGGGTTTTTTTTAGGCTTTCGTGTTAAAGCAAATATGGCGGCAAAACCACGTGACCGTTGACGTCATCATTTTAAAAAATTCTTCACCAATTTATCCCTCGATGACGCTCAAGAAATTTCATCTTGGTCGGATGAAGTTTTGTACTTGTCGAATTATGACGTCATAATGGAGGCACCTCGGACATTATCATTAACACATGTTATTCCCCATGGAGAGTTCTTTACAATGAGCCATGTTTCAATTTTTTCTATGTAGTACTTTTAGAGATATAGAGGTGCAACGTTTTTCGGTTTCTTCTGAGATGGCGCCAGTACCACGTGACCTATGATGTCATAATTATCATTAAAAAAATTATACAGGAGGAGGTGCACCAATGGTGCAAATTTCCTGTCAACCAGACCAATCAGAAAATCAATCAGAAGTCAATCAGAAAATTGGTTCACAGGTTATCAAGTGACCACTATATTCGTCATGTGTGTGCGTCTGTCTGTGTGTGTGTCTGTGTGTCTGTCTTTCCGCAGCATAACTACCCGATGATATCATCCGATCTTGATGAAACTTGGGTGGGAGGTTGATATCATGATCTAGTTGTGTCCTGCCTAGAGTGGGCATATTGCGCCCATTGTGGGCGGAGCCACGCCCAAAAAGATGTCTTTTTAGGGGGTAATCGAGTTCAAGCTACATCTTCTCCGAGGGAGTTGGTGGAATCTGACAGGGGTTTCAGTATTTGGTTAGGCCAATGTAATGTGTCTAGCCCCACGGAGCTCGATTTTTCATTTTTCATTGTTTTTTTCATTTTTTTTTTTTTTTTCATTTCATTTTTCACCGAATTTTCGGTATTGTGTAGCTAGCTAACCTCATAACTGAATATACATTATTTTCTATCTCATTTCAAGGTCAGTAACCTTCATTTTGACATTTCCGGGCCTGGCCTGTCCAGGCCTGTTTCAGTTATAGTCCGTCCTTTGTCATTGAATACCGCTCGCTCGTGAACCATCGTCGTCTCCTGACTTGTCATATTTATTCTGTGCGGACAAACAGACAGACATACAAACAAACAGACAAACAGACTCAAATGCAAAACCCTCTCCTCTGGCGAGGGTAAATAAAAATGTACCTTTGGAATGCAAATTATGTTGGTGGGTTAGGGATACCTTTTCTTGCTTGCTGTCTTCGTGTTTGCATACAAATTGCATTCTGTAGTCTGTTGAACTTTTCACGTATCCAGACAATGTTACAATTGTCACTCTGTGCACTTGGTTGAGTTCCATCAGTCATGGTGCTGCCTCTTTCTCGTCATGGCAGATACGTTATCGGGCTGCACCAATTCTTGTAGAACATTTTGTGGATGGTGAGGAGTTTCATTGTTTTGATATCTAACTTGTTGATTTCCGTTTATGGCCAGTTTATTATTCCGCAGATGTACTGGAATACTGGTATTGCTCAAACCCCATCCAAGTCATCCCAGATTTAAAAAATGGTATTTGCTACTTCCTTGGTTAACGCTCAGAATTTGAAGAACAAGAAGAAGCATTTCAAAAGGATAGAGCATGGACAAACATCCATATATTGGCAACACGAGTGCAGCCTTCATGGGCCTCATGGCCTCCTCCTGCATTGAAGTTCCTTGTAGGGGAACTCACATCATCATCATCATCATCAACCCCATTGTACCATGGTTCAGTCTGTCATGTGAAGTGCAATGCAAACAACTGACCTAGCTCCTCCGTGTAGTTTCACATGGACGTCTCCCACGGTTGCCGAGCAGTCCACGGTTTGAACAGTGGGCCGGCCACCGACATCTTTCGTAAAACGTAACACAGTGGTTAGGCCGAGCCCATCCACTGACAGATTGAAAGAGCCACAGCCACTTCTAAAGAGATGAGAAAATAAAGCAACAGATGGGATGAAATAATAATCGGTGCACACGTCTCCGGTAATTTAACGGAACTCTCACCATGTAAGTGAATATTTAAAAACCATTATCGTACCTGGAATCCACTTTCCCTTTCCTCCCCTCACAAAAACTGTGTCTTTGCTTGTAACATATTTTAGCACGCGGTACTACGCGCGTGACTTGCTACCAAGGAGGAAGCGGACAACGCGGTAAGTTTATAGTTCTTTATTCCAAAGAGGTCACTGTAGCACTGGCGCGCTCCGGGCTGCGTGCCCGGTGTATATCCTGAGGCCACGCCTACCCCTCGGGCGTGGCCGCCGCCCACTTGGTGCGCGGAATGATGTCGCCACGCCAGTGGCCTTTCGTGTCCGCCACACGCGCCACCCCAGAATTCCCGCGCACCTGGAGGGCCAGTTTGCGGGGCAAACGGATGACCCGGCCGAAGCGCCCTCTGGCGACCGGCGGCGTCCGGGGTGCAGGGATGCCAGGTGGGATGCCCCCGGCTGTACCCGGGATGGGTGCCGGACCGGGGGGCGGCGTGCCTGCGGGGCTGGGCGGTGCTGGGGGTCCGCCCGCAGGGGGGCGGCCCCGACACGGGGGCCGAGCCACCGGCGGTGGGTGGTCCACGTCGAGGTGGGCCGGCTTGAGGCGGTCTATGGAGACCCGGTCAGGAGTGCCGCCGATGTCCAGGGTGAAATGTTTCACCCCGGTCTCCAGCACGCGGAAAGGCCCATCGTACGGGGGGCGCAGTGGTGTCCGGTGGGCGTCGTGCCGGACGAAGACGTACTCCGCGGTGCGAAGCTCCGGGGCGACGTGTGTAGGAGGGTACCCGTGGTGCGCCGTCGGCACCGGGGCGAACCTCCGGGCAGTCTCCTGCAGCGCAGAACGCTCCTGCGCCGCGGACCAAGGTGCCGTGGGGTCGGGGAGGAACTCGCCCGGCACCCGCAGCGGTTGTCCAAAGACCAACTCCACCGCGGATGCGCGCAGGTCCTCCTTGGGCGCTGTCCGGAGGCCCAGCAGGACCTAGGGGAGCCTGTCGACCCAGCCGCCGTCGCGGAGGGTGGCCCGGAGCGCGGCCTTCAACGAGCGGTGGAATCGCTCGCACAGGCCGTTGGCCTGGGGGTGGTAGGCCGTGGTTCGGTGCAGCTGGACCCGAGCCCCCGCGCGACCGCGGCCCAGAGCTCCGAGGTGAACTGGGGGCCGCGGTTGGACGAGATGTCTGAGGGGGCGCCGAACCGGGTGACCCAGGTGGCGATGAACGCCTGCGCGACGTCTGCCGCCGTCGTCGCCGCCAAAGGCACGGCCTCCGGCCACCGGGTGGTGCGGTCCACCATGGTGAGGACATGGGTGAAACCCCGCGAGGGGGGCAGAGGTCCCACCAGGTCCACGTGAACGTGGTCGAACTGACGTTCCGGCACCGTAAACGGGGCCAAGGGGGCCTGGGTGTGTCGGTGCACCTTTGCGCGCTGGCATGCGAGACACGTCCTGGTCCAGCCGCGGACGGCCTTCCGGAGGCCATGCCAGACAAACTTGTCGGCGGCCAACCGCTGGGAGGCCCTCGTGCACGGGTGGGACAGGCCGTGGATGGCGTCAAAAACCTGGCGCTGCCAGCCCGCGGGCACGATGGGGCGAGGCCGCCTGAGGGAGACGTCGCAAACAAGGGCCGTGCCCGCGCCGTCGAAGGGCACCTCGGTGACGCAGAGGCCCGTGACGGCGGTCCGCAGGGCCTGGACCCCGGGGTCGGCGGCCTGGTCCGCTGCCATCCGGGCATAGTCGATGCCAAAGTGGACTGCGTGGGCGACGGCCCGGGAAAGGCAATCGGCCACCGGGTTGTCCTTTCCCGCGACGTGCCGGATGTCCGTCGTGTACTCGGACACGGTCGCGAGGTGACGCTGTTGCCGGGCCGACCACGGCTCGGCGACCTTGCCCATCGCGAAAACCAGCGGCTTGTGGTCGACGAAGGCCGTGAACGCACGGCCCTCGAGCAGATGGTGGAAGTGCCTGACCGCCAGGTGAAGCCCAAGCAACTCGCGGTCGAAGGTGCTGTAACGGCGTTCGGGCGGGCGAAGCTGCCGGCTGAAGAACGCCAGCGGTTGCCAAGCTCCATGCACCCATTGCTCGTACACCGCGCCCACCGCGTAGTCCGAGGCGTCGGAGGTGAGGGCGATCAGTGCATCGAGCGCCGGGTGTGCGAGCATGGTGGCGTTGGCCAAGGCGAGCTTCGCGCCCGAGAACGCCGCGTCCATCTGCTCGGTCCAGATAACGTCACCGTTGCCCGGCTTCCCTCGAAGGGCCTCGTGTAAGGGGCGCAGAAGCTGGGCGATGCGGGGCAGGAACCGATGGTAAAAGTTTACCATGCCCAGGAACTCCTGGAGCCCCTTGATCGTGCGGGGGCGCGGAAACCCCTTCACCGCCTCCACCTTGGCCGGTAGGGGGACGGCCCCATGCCTGGTGACGCGGTGCCCCAAAAAGTCGATTTCAGCAACACGGAACCGGCACTTGGCGGGGTTCACGATCAGGCCGTGCTGGCCCAGACGTTCGAAGAGCGTGCGGAGATGGTGTAGGTGCTCTTCGCGGGACGCGCTGGCGACGAGGATGTCGTCCAGGTAGACGTACAAAAAATCCAAGCCGCGCAAGACGCTGTCCATGAGGCGCTGGAACGCCTGAGCCGCATTTTTCAAACCCAAGGGCATCCGAAGAAATTCGAAAAGCCCGAATGGCGTGATGACAGCCGTCTTCGGGATGTCCTCCGGCCTGACAGGGACCTGATGGTAGCCGCGCACGAGGTCCACCTTTGAAAAGAAGGACATATTCGCCAAGCGGGCGGAAAAGTCCTGAATGTGGGGGACGGGGTAGCGGTCGGGGGTGGTGGCGTCATTGAGGCGCCTGTAGTTCCCGCACGGTCGCCATCCCCCTCCGGGCTTGGGCACGATGTGGAGCGGGGACGCCCACGCGCTCTCGGAGCGCCGCACGATGCCGAGCCGCTCCAGCGTAGCGAACTCCGCTTTAGCTACGGCGAGCTTCGTCGGCTCGAGGTGGCGTGCCCGGGCGTAGACCAGTGGCCCGACAGTGGGGATGTGGTGTTCCACCCCGTGCTTGACGGTCCCCGCCGAGAAGGTCGGCCGCGTGAGGGCCGGGAAACCCGTGAGGAGGCGGGCGAATTCGTCCGCTGCCGGAAGCGTACAGATGAACCTGGCCGGAACGGAACCGCTCAGCAAGCCGCTCGGCGAGCCGCTCGATGTGAGCTGCTCTATGAGCTGCTCAACGAGCCGGGCAGCGCACACGAGAGCGAGCTGAACGTCTCTGCCTGGACAAGCCTTCTGCGCTTTACATCGACCAGTAGTCCATTAGCACATAAGAAGTCCGCGCCGAGCAGTGCCATGGGCACATCGGCCAAAACGAACGACCAATGGAAAACCTGACCTCCGAACCGCAGGGAGAGACAGCGTTTTCCGTACGTGCGTATAGACGTACCATTGGCCACAAGCAGCGCGGGACCTCGGCCCGCGTTGTGCTTGTCGGACGTACCGGCAGGAACGACACTCACCTGCGCTCCCGTATCGCACAGGTAACGGCGCCCGGACAAGGTGTCCGTTATGTACAGCAGGCTGTTGGAATTGCCGACGCTCACCGTTGCCCGACCTGCCGAATGAGCACGGCGGGCGACACTGCCGAGCCTCGTGGCCGAACTTGGTGTGGAAGGAACACCAGGCGGGCAGCTGCGGCGTCGGAGGCTGCGGTTTTCTTCGCGGAGGCGGCGGTGGTGGTGGTGGTGGGCGGGGCGTGACGGCGGACACGAGGTGCGGTGCATCGGGGAAAGCTTCGGGAGCCTCGGGAGCCTCGGGAGCAGCAACCGCGCCAAGACTCGCCTGCGTGTCCAAAGCCGCGTAGTATTTGTCGGCCTCAGCAGCGAGCGCACGGGGTTCCGTTAACGCGGAACCAGCCAAAGCGAGGCGGACTCGTGCTGGCAGCTGGCGTCGAAACAACGCCCGGAATAGAGCGTTCGGGGTTTCGTCGCCCATGAGCGCCAGCATATGGTCCATACGGACCGACGGTCGCGTGTCCCCGATCTCGGGGAGGTCCAAGAGGCGATCGGCCCGTGCGTCCACCGTAAGGCCGAACGTGGCGAGGAGGAGACGCTTGACCGCCTCGTACTTGCCGTCAGCAGGTGGATTCCTTAGGACCGATATGACGCGGGTGGCCGTGCTGGGCCCGAGGGAGGCGACCACGTGGCAGTACATGGTCTTGTCCACCGTGATGCCTCGAAGTCGGAACTGGGCTTCCGCCTGCAGGAACCAAACTTCGGCTTGTGATTCCCAGAATTCGGGGAGCTTGATGGAGACCACGTTGGTAGCCATTGTTGCGGTGGTTTCGGGGAGTCAGTGACGGCTGACTCGAATGTCGGAGGTCACCAATTTAGCACGCGGTACTACACGCGTGACTTGCTACCAAGGAGGAAGCGGACAACGCGGTAAGTTTATAGTTCTTTATTCCAAAGAGGTCACTGTAGCACTGGCGCGCTCCGGGCTGCGCACCCGGTGTATATCCTGAGGCCACGCCTACCCCTTGGGCGTGGCCGCCGCCCACTTGGTGCGCGGTATTGATGTCACCACGCCAGTGGGCTTTCGTGTCCGCCACAATATCCAATTTGGTTTGTGGTAATGTCGTGGATTTCCTAATCCCTTCGCCCAGGAATAAGCACCTTCTCAACTCGGACACTGTACAAGAGGTTTATTAAGGCATAAGGATAACATGCATGGGAGATATGGGCGCTTAAGCAAGTAGCACCATTTCGGTTCTCACAGAGCCAGCACCAACATCATCTCAAAGAATCACAACTTGTAATCCGCTTCATATACTTTCTTCAAAGGACACGGAACTCAAAACATTTCCCCAGTTTCACAGATTGTAGCAAGGAGAAAGACCCGGCAGGCTGGGAGCTCATAAGGAAAGAATGTTAACGCACGGTCGAACAAGGATTTTGTCAACAGCTTCTCAAAACCAGACAGTCAGATGCTAGTGAGCCAAATGGGTCATACTGCCCCACCCCCCCCCCCCAACCCCTCACTAGCTTGAGATTCGAATGAAATCCCTTACAGTAATGGGTAATGAATCTACTGTGGTTTTGAAAACAAAGTTTTCCTCAGGATCTGCAGTATTTGGATCACCTACTGGTAATCTACTCAACATATCTGCATTGGCATTTTACTCAGAGGTACAGTACTCTATCTGGTAAGTCTACCATAACAACAACAATGCCCAGTGTTTAAGTCTCGCTGCATCAAGTGGTGCAATTCCTGCTTTTGGTCCTAATATACAAGTATGTATAGGTAATCCATTACCAGCCTCAAATTCCACCCATACAAATACAAATGGAATTTCTTTATGCCATACACAATTGCCAACCACTCCTTCTCAATCTGCGCATAATTTTTCTCCGGAGCACGGAGGGTTCTCGAGGTATATGCTATTGGTCTTTCTGATCCATCTTCGAGTTTGTGACTTAATATCATTCCCAATCCCTGGGGACTAGCATCCACACTTAACACGAGTGTTAACAAAATAAATACATATTTGATGTTTGATACATTTAGGCATCATTTTCTTTCTTTAGGATGAATTCAAGAAAGAAGTTGTATTTGATTGATTCTGTTGAACCGGAAATAATGGACACAAAATTGCCATCCCACTGACAGGTTTTAGGCATTTCCTGTTCTTGCATTTGGAGAAGAAACAAAGCACCCGGGATGCCAGTCGCAAAACAATACAGGCCATGAAGGCGTTATGGGATAAAGCCAGCATCCCAACGCGAACTGACCAGCATTGCATTAAGATGTTGGCAGTGGTCTTCGAGGAGTGAAAAACATCAAAACAGGAGCAGTGCATCCCACAAGCACAAAGAACAGGAGTTTCAAAAGTGCTTGGAAGATCTCTTTGGTCTTGCTCATGCAGATGCACTGGTCCTGATGAAGAATCCTGAGGACTGGAATTTCCTTGTGGCCCAGCGACATTAGGGTAGGCCAGGCTGCATAGGCTCTGTGGACATGGTAGAGTCCCGAAAGGACAAAATATCTCTGAAGAGGTCAGAGAAGGCTGCCAGATGATGGAAGATGGTGCAGGAGGAGCAAGAAGCCTCAACCAGCCAAGCCGTGCTGGTAGCATCTTCATCGTCAAGTGCAGGAGAAGAGACAGATGGTGACGGGGAGAAGGAAAGTGCAGTTGGGGTGCTGCTGCTGTGTCTGCTCCAAATAGAGCTAGGATGAATATCATGGCACCTAAACTTGCTGCTGCCCTCGACCGGACGCAGATCTCCTCCAGAGATGTGACCAAAGTTGTTACCGAGGCCGCTGCAAGTCTTGGCCATGATGTTACTGACTTAAACATCAATCGTAACTCCATCCACAGATGTGGATTATACACTCCATCCACAGATGCTCGCCATCGTTTGGCTCACTTGGAAGGTTTGAAGGAGGAGTTCTCCAACGACGTCCTCCTTACCATTCATTGTGATGGTAAGCTCATGGAGGACCTGACATCCCAAAAACATGTTGATCGCTTGCCTGTCCTTGTGTCTGGCCTCGGAGTTGAGCAACTCTTGGGTGTTCCAAAGCTGCCATCCGGAACTGGAGAGGCGCAGGCAGCAGCCGTCGTCAAGTGTCTCGAAGACTGGAAGATTGCCGACTGTGTTCAGGCATTATGATTCGATACCACAGCTTCAAACACAGGTCTGCTGCTGTGCATCCCACTGATGCTAATGAGACTGATGCCAACGATGGAACTGATGCTGAGAAATAAAATCTGACCTTCTGTACTTTTGCCTCATATTCATCTTTTGATCTCAAATCCAAATTTCTTGAGTATATAGCAATAATAACAAATTTGACTCCACTGTTCCATTACCTATGGAGGGCATTGTATACTTCCACTAAGTAAGTTTGTGAAAGTCCCACACTACAATCTATCCCAAAATTATACCAGATGGATGTATAATCCACAAGCCACTAGAAATTGCTCCTCAACACAAGATGGTTCAACAACTTCAAGTAACCAGAAATTTCCCGAATGCTTGCGATCTTTCCACAAAACTTAAACATCCTTGTCAAACGACAACATTAATACTGGTACTGGTTACCTTTTTACTCAACTAGAGGAACAAACGTCACAGTCATAGAAAATAAAATAAATAATTTTACATGGCAGAACCTGTAATGAGCATGTGTGTGGTTGGGTGACGGTTTCTGGAGTTGGTGTAGTGCAGGCATGATGGGTACAATGGCCTCCTCTGTTGCCAAATTTCCTTGCCAAACACCGCACTGAACCAATATACTTTTGCATCCTTGCCAAACACCGCACTGAACCAATATACTTTTGCATCCTTGCCAAACACCGCACTGAACCAATATACTTTTGCATCCTTGCCAAACACCGCAATGAACCAATATACTTTTACATCCTTGTCAAACACCGCACTGAACCAATATACTTTTGCATCCTGTCAAACACCGCACTGAACCAATAAACATTTACATCCTTGCCAAACACCACACTGAACCAATAAACATTTACATCCTTGCCAAACACCGCACTGAACCAATAAACTTTTACATCCTTGCCAAACACCGCACTGAACCAATATACTTTTACATCCTTGCCAAACACCGCACTGAACCAATATGCTTTTGCATCCTTGCCAAACACCGCACTGAACCAATATACTTTTGCATCCTTGCCAAACACCACAATGAACCAATATACTTTTACATCCTTGTCAAACACCGCACTGAACCAATATACTTTTGCATCCTGTCAAACACCGCACTGAACCAATAAACATTTACATCCTTGCCAAACACCACACTGAACCAATAAACATTTACATCCCTGCCAAACACCGCACTGAACCAATAAACTTTTACATCCTTGCCAAACACCGCACTGAACCAATAAACTTTTATTACCAGCATGTGTTATTTAATACAAAGTAAATATATTTTTCCTGTATTATTTAAATAAAAGGCATAATTTGTGGAGCATGATGAATGTATTTTAACTTTTTAAAATTAATTTATTTTGTTTTGTTTTGTTGATTTTCCGAATTTTTGTAATAATCTCAAAAGATTTTAATTTTTATTTACAGCATGTGCTATTTGACACAAAGTAAATCCTTTTTTTTTTTCTTTTTTCTTTTTTGTATACAGAGTCGAGGCTCGTGAAAGAGCTAACATTTATCAAACAAACAAATCAAACAAACAACAAACAACAAACAAAGTATATAAAAAGGGGAGTGGTCGACAAGATGGGGAGAGAAGGGGAGGAAGCACACAAACACAACATTTGAGAGCAGGGACATCGGGAGATGTGTGGGAGGGAGAGGGCCTGGGGGGAGGCAGGATAGGTATAAAACGGAAGGGCACCAAGGACTTCCAGGAAAGAAGACAAAAGTCACCTCAAAAAAGTGGATTTGGGGTGAAATTAGCAGGGGTAGAAAAGATCAAGGTTTTGGATTGGGGAAGATAAGAGATGGTGGTGAACAGCCGTTTTAAAGACCTGGAGGGAGGAGTGGGATTGAAGAGAGTGAGGGAGTTTGTTCCAGAGGCGGGAGAAAAGAGGAGTGAAGGTGAGCAGAGAGTCTTGATTTTGGCAGTTTAACCATAAGAGGGTTGCAGGCAGATCTTGTGCGACCTGTAGGAATATTTGGGGGACAGAGCCCAGAGAGAGCTGGGGGAGCAAGGCCGGAGAGGAGTCGGTAGAAGACGGAAAGACCACCAACCTGCCTGCGGTGAGTAAGTGAAAGGCCCTCGGAGATAGCGTCATTGCGGGAGATTCCAATGATTCTGAACGCTTTGGTTTCAACAGCGTGAAGACGAGCTAGGTGTGAGGCAGGAGCACCAGCCCAGAGGGGAGAGCAGTATTCCATTGAGCTGCGGATGAAAGCCTTGTATGTGGTGAGGAGCTCAGGTGTGCCAAGGAAGGACTTCGCACGACAGAGGATGCCCAGTCGGCGACTGGCTTTGGAGGCCAGCTTGGAAATGTGGTTTTCCCAAGAAAGATCATGGCAGATAGTGAGACCCAAAAGCTTGAGTGAAAGCATTTTCCTGCATAATTGAAATAAGATACATAATTTGAAATACTTTGATTAATTGATTGAATATTTAATTTTTGTAATGTTATATATTAAACCATTTTTAAGTCGGTGTAGGTTATTTAATACAAATATTTAGATATTTTGAATGTAATTATCGACATTCATATTTTGACCGAAGCATTTAAACCATTTAAATGAATTTATTCTGTTTTGATTGATTCACCAATGCAAATAGATAATTGTTTTCTTTTTCTGTCTGTATAATGTATTTGTTACTATGTGAAATTATTTATATTGTAAACTTGACATTATTAGTCCTTGGACTAGTCATGTAAATTTTTTATTTTTTTATTTTATTCTAATAAAACCGAATTGATTGATTGATTGATTGATTGATACTGCCTAACAGTCACTCGTATAATTTGTAAGAGTGTCCTCGGTACATTAAATGGGATAGGAGTACGAAACACAACTCCTAAATACTCACATGAATAAAGTCTCGTATGACCAATGTCCTTTTATCTTTAAAAATCCATTTGCAACATGAATCGTGAGGCCGGTGCCAACGAGGAGGATGTCCGACTTGGGAAATGAAAGTTCTTGTAAGGAAATACTGTTCAGGGACACAAGAACATGTTAATTAATAGGGTTAAAAATAAGAAAACAAGTTCTACTTGTGAAGGTCTACTTACGTACATCGAGATGGATTTGCGGCATACGCAGCATGCTAATCTACACATTCTGAACTTTCTTAAGGTATTTCTTTTTTCGTAAGGTAGCTGTTACACATGTTTACCTTCTTTAAAAAAAAAAATTCTTGCAAACTTCATTCATTTCCTACGTCATTCTTCTTCGTTAATGGCCACAATTATTACCATGTTATTGTGGGATTGGCTGGGGGAAGCTTGCATTCGCCCAAGTCTTTCACAAACTGGCTGGCCAGGCCTGACGTTGGACTAAGGAATTTGGAATTTGTTCATGGTGCCAAAGCCGAACATGTAGAGTTAATAATAACAATGGGTGCAGGCAAGAGCTCAACTACTCTTCACGAAGGACGCCATGGGATCTTTAATGTCGACTAGCCAATGGCGGCAGACCAGACTCCAGTTTAAGGTCCATCTGAGGGACGGCACACACATTGATGAATCACCCTGTCTTTGAAACACCGGGATGACGGTTTATAGCTGGGTTGGGATTCAAACCCAGGTGGGATGGCTTCGAGCGAGTGTGTGTACCTCTAGGGCCTAGGCCATCCTGTCAGCCCTAATAATAAATACTTCTGAAAGAGTTCAAAAATACTTTGCAGTAAGGGAATCTTTATCAGGTTTAGATGGTACATTTGCCCCTGAGCCTTCTCCTTCTCTGGGTTTCATTCCTGACCCCACTCTAAACTGTAATCCTGACACTTTACAACTTCCTTTTTGTTCAGATGAAAACTGAGCTGCGTGCCCCAGTCTGCTAGCATTTGATGGTGTCTTTCACAAACCAAGCAATTGTGTGCTGGTGCAGTGGCCAAATTCCTTGTCTCACCTACAGCACCTTACAACAGTGTCCACCTCTGCAGACAGAAACTGTCCAGGTAGGTACTCGATGACAAAGTGGTTCACAGAACTGATGATGCTCTGGAAACTGTGTGGTCATGGATAGAGGGATGGACTGTTTCCACTTCCTATCACCATTTTGCTCCAAATAAATCGATTTTTGATAATTTGAGAGAAAAATTCATGACATCCATGTGAAGGAATGCTTGTACTTACTGGTCTATTTCATAGGAGATTGCGCCACCGCTTCCACTCATGGCTGGGATGTGCACAGTCTTCAATATTTGAGAGAGGATGGAAATCCCAGTGTCTTTAGCTGAGCAGTCAATAAAGAAATAAATAAAAGCATTGGTCACAGATTGACAACTAGTATTATTAACACTATTTATCAATTTATAACACAAAGACACATGCAGCCAATTCATTTGATGGTGGCATGGCAGCTCCCTGCACTTACAACCTCAATTCGCAGATCTTCATGGACTGTATCTGTGAGATCAACCTCATCAGATGTTAGGGATCTTTGAATCGACAATGCGAGTTCCATCCGTTGGCTACATGCCCGTTTGTGTGGGCAGCCCAGGGCCTACCAACAACAACAACACGTCTCTCTGCATCTCACCAATCTGGGTATGATGGTTACACCACTGTCCAGACACGGTAATCTCTTCCAGCATTGTGGTCTGTGCCTCAACCGACCTCTGGCCACCCGAACCATCATATTTAGGCTGTGGTCTCTCTGTATGAGTGTCTTCCTCATCACTGATTACTGTTCATCATGCCTGACAAACATTACACTTTCCAAGTATCCTACATGCTCACATCATTATCAGAGGATCACTTCAACCCTATACTTCATGTACCATTAATAACAAACAAACAACAATATCATCATCAGTTATGTTGGTCATCCGGTGGTAATCTATACTCCCATATCTTCCACTCAACATTTCATCGGAAACACAATATTGCTTTATCTGATGACATCGAGGTTTCCCCTGGTCCCATGAAATACACCTGCACTCAATGTGAGAAGCCGGTGAAGTCCAACCAACGAGGTATCTGCTGTGATACATGTAACTTGTGGACTTGCGCCAGGTGTGCCTCCATTGGTCTTGAAGAATATCAACACCTCTAAACCTCCACATACCCCCTGGTTCTGCAGCAGTTGTCTGCTTAGTGAGCTTCCTACACCGTCTGACTCACTCATCTCTGATGATGCCTCTACGCATTCACCCCAGCCTGTGTTTCCGGTAGGAGACATCTCGATGAGTCCAACTGTCTCCCAGGGAAATTCACCGGCCCTTCTCCCAATGCAACATCTGGAATTTAAAAAGATTATGTTTAATGCTACAAATATAGTCAAGAAACTCTTACTTTTCCAACCTGAACTGGAGATGAACAATCTAGATTTAGTCTTTGTTACAGAGACCTGGTTGGATGAAACTGTGTACGATGGGCAGAGGATACTGGAAAATCCTTAAAACAAATTTACCTTAAAAATAATTGCTGGTTGAATTCAAAGACAAAATATGCAAAATACTCTTCACATTTCAAGTCAATCAGATGAAAATTGAAGAAATTTGGCCTATGTTGACCTTTGGTCTCTGTTTACCTTTTGAACTTTAAGCCTCAAATCAATAGGCTTCTTCCTTATGACCAACTCTACCATTTTGTGAAGTTTCGTGATGATTGGGTTAAAATTATGAATTCAAGAATTATGAATACAGTTAAAATTATGAATACGGACAAACAGGCCGACATATATGTGTGTGGGAAAATTGCATGCTCGGTCAGGGTCGCTCAGATAGCACAGATGGCAGAGCACTGGTATGGTTCACCAGAGGACCTGGGTTGGATTCCTGGTCTGGGCATGTAATTTTCCCACATATGTCAATGAATTAATTTGAAAATTGTAATTTCTATAACTGGAAACTGTGAAATTAACATGACAATAATGTCCGTAAATTAAAAAAAGAAAAAGCGTCTGTAAATGAAAATGTATGTATTAACAAACCTGTAAATGCATAGGTAAAAAAACAACCCCCCAAAAAAAGCTCAATCAATATCTAGCATTTAAAAATTGTAATTTCTCTCAACTCTAAACTATGAAATAAACATGACAATATCCGTAAATGAAAAAAGAAAATGTGTAAATAAAAATGTATGTTACAAAAACCATAAACGCAGACATTTAAAAAAAACAAAAAAAAAACACCTCAATCAATACCTAGCATTTGAAAATTGTAATTTCTCCAACTGTAAACTATGAAATAAACTTGACAATATCTAAAAATGAAAAAACTAAAAAGTGTCTACACATGAAAATGTATTGTCGTGTTCCCGGGGTGAACACCCTTGGGGACGGATAGCCGAACGAGCTTTACCCTCCGAGGCGCTCAGTCAACGATGGCGGAAACTTCTTGAAACGCGCTGGGGAAGGCAGCGAAGGTAGGGGGGAGGGGGGGGAAGTAGCGAAGCTCTTACCTTCATGGGCCCCACTGGACGTCTTCAACCCTGTGATAATTAATTCAACCGAAACGGAATTGTAATGTAAAGATACCGGCTTTATTGAAAGAAATGCCGGTAACAAAAGAATGCACGGTAAACTAAAATTCCTAATCGAGGGGTCCTCCATATGGACTCGTATACAACACAAGGGGAACAATAACTGGAAAATAATGCATGTGTTTGTGTACTTAGCTCTGAGCGGCTCTTCAACCCTGTCAGTAAGCAGGCCTTAGCGCGCCGCTCATTCATTCCAGCCGCGCTTGTCCTCGCTGTCTGCTTCACACAGCACCGACGTCTCTCAGCGCATCCAGACGACGCACAGCCACCACCAACGGACCAAGGAAAGGACAATGCGGTCACTCGAACCGATGAAAGCCAGGGACCATGAAGACAAAATGTGCGACTGCATCCGCCTTTCATGGACACCAGGAAGCGAGAGGGTGTGGTGTGCGAATGCCACCGCCAAGAGCGAGCCCCAACTCCAACTGCACACAACGAGGACCCAACACAAGAGAGCACCATATATGTGACCGTTCGGCACCAATGTCCCCATGCAAGAGAGGAAAATGTCACTGTTCGCAATGAAATCCTGAAGCAGAGAGAGAGTATAACTCTGATTGTTCCCTTTCAATGTCCCTGGCGCAAGAGGACAAAATGTTGGGACTCAAGTCTTTTATTCTCAAGGGTCTGACGTCATCCGACGATCTTAAGGCATGCTCCAATCAGCTAACTTACCGAGTCCCTCTCATCGCTCTACAATACTGGACCAATCACCACACCCTCGGGGTGTGGCCTCGTGGGCCTGCCCGCTTGATGTTGAAATGTGGCAGGTGGCGGCACCAGCGTTATTGTTCAATGTCCTGTTCCGGTCACTTTATTTAATGTTTATTTTAGGTGTAGCGTGCATGGCTGGTGTGGTGTGTGTCATAAGGAACAAGGGGAAAAGTATAGAGGGAATTACATACAGGGGATTACCTTTAATCCCTAACTAATTAACATAACCCCACCCCTCGTCATGAGGACAATTATACAATTACGCGACATCCGGCCTAACAGATTCCCTACTTATAGTACATGGGGGTTCTTCTTCTTCATCGCGACATACGGAGCATGGTAATCTATACACTTCTACCTGGACTAAGGTATTTCATTGCCTACCCCCCACAAACGTAACACAGCCCCCCCCCCCCCCTGGAACCGTAGCTCCCGCAAGGTTCAATGCAGGCGCTACCATTCCAGCCTTAACACAAACCAACTCACACTCAATTAGCCTTTGAAATAAATTAGGAGGGGCTGTGGGAAGTGAGCCGTAGCTAACTTACCGAGTCTCCTTACCGTTCTACACCTCTTAAGCAACATTTCAAATATGTACAACCCTTGGAATCCTCGCTCCTAACTCCTGGGCGGGAATAAAATGTCAGCAACACACAAAAACTCTACCGTAACCACAAAACCTTATCAAAAATGCATAATTCAAAACGTTTGTACAAGACCTTGGATCCCTCAAAAGACCACATCTCCTGGTGGATGCCACAATACCCAACGTTACCTGAGGAGCCATCCCAATGTACCCAAATTTCTGCGGGCCCTGTCCTGGTGCTACAGGTGAGTGACATGGCTCGGTGAATTTCGCCCCCATACACTCACACAACTCCCATAACAATCCATACACATTTCAATAATCAGCAAAAACACTTATTTCAACCCCCCTGCAAGACCATGGCATAGATGTCATTACACATGTGTGTGTGATCCTCAACTAGGCAGTGGGGAGGTAATGTACAAGCAAGATGGTGGGGGCGCTTAAGGCTGTGGTGCCCAGAGTCCAAAAACAAGTCGCCCAATTTACGACTTCTTCACCCTCCCCCTTCCTCCCCCCCCCCCCCCCCCCCCGCCACCCCTTCACTTCTTGGCCCCGTGACACTCATGACAGCCAAACAGCTCCTTAGCTGTCATTCCGCCGGGAAGGTCTGCACACTGGGCTCCATCACCTCAGGCTCACGTAGCCTCACGGGTCACCAGGGGTCTCCATACCGCAGGGCACCCAACCAGACCCCTCGCCGACGGGCTCCCAATTTCCAGACAGCACTGGCTGCCAGGGGCAATTACCTCAGGTAAATTACCTCGGGGGGGGCCACAGTTACCGCCCCTCCAGAGCTTGATCCTTACCTGCGGACACACACACACCTTCCCCACCCACAAAATCTACAATAACATTTCCTCCCCCGCTGCCATTCAATTCTCAACCACATATTACAATAAAAGTATGTCATAAGAGATGCCGCCATGGCCTGCTAACATGTGAATTTCCCATATTCACATTACAATCATATTTCAACCATAACTCAGTCTCCATCCTCACGACCACTCAAAAACACAAAACCTCCACACATAAACAAACGCCCACCCACAAGACACTTTGTGGCAAACAAAAACCCATAACTGCGTCCATAATATTTTTTTTTTTAACTTAAATTGATATCTACCATTTGAAACTTTAATTTTCTATAAGTGTAAACTGTGACGTAAAGACCGTAAACTCATCCGTAAAATACATTGACTATCGGAATTCATACAAACACCCTCGTCCAAACCACACTCTCCTTATGTATGTACTTGTGCAAGACAACCTTTTCTCTTTACGTACATAATAAATAGACACGACTCCTCTCTTAATGGCAGATTTTTAGCAGTGAGGACAACAAACGATTGATTATAATACATACAAAAGCCAGTAAAGATAAGTAGACATTTTCTCCAGCAGAATAACCTCCAAATCCAAACAATAAATATAACCGGCTGATTCTTCTTCCCCCTCCTCTTATTCTTCCTCTTCTTCTTCTTCTTTTTATTATTATTATTCAAGGCCGCAATTAATTCCCACAGTTTTTGGTCCAGGTCTTTCACAAAGTGGCTCGTCAGACGTCAGCTCTGCCGTTTGATAAAGTAGTTGTCAAATGAAGTTTGCCGCGGAATATGGCTGCACATGCAGATTAGATGGCCACCACAGGTGAGGCATGCCAATGCAGATCTCAACAAACTTTGTAGGTGTACCAAAAGGTGTGCCATAAAACACGCTGCGTTGAAATCATAAAGTTCAAATCTCCAAAATTGAATGTATAATAATTTATTGGGACATCGAGACCGGAAGGAAGACGTTTAAAGACCTTACCATACTGTAGTCCCGTGATGGTGATTCGAGCTTCAAATGCTGGGTTTGTCGCGGAGTTTGGACGAAGTAGTAGAAGCAGCAGCAACAATAGCAGGAGAAAAGAGAAGAGATGACGAGTCGACTGCAGGTTTGTCATGACGAGTTGAACCAGTCACACCGATTGATGGTGAAGTTGTTCCACAATAACTCCAACTGTGACAAAGAACTGAGTTTTTCATTTAAAGTAAGAAGTAGAAACTTCCTCAAAAGTTTGGTGTGTAATCGCCAAAACACATTCCGACAAAACTACAAAGCATTCCTCCTCCAGATTAAGCGTAGTGTCGTTTTACTCCCTTGATTTTTATCATTGATCAACTCGTCCCAAACTTTTCATCATTGATCAAATCGTAGAAAACTTTTTATCATTGATCAACTCGTACCAAACTTTTTATCATTGATCAACTCGTACCAAACTTTTTATCATTGATCAACTCGTACCAAACTTTTTATCATTGATCAAATCGTACCAAACTTTTTATCATTGATCAACTCGTCCCAAACTTTTCATCATTGATCAACTCGTACCAAACTTTTTATCATTGATCAACTCGTACCAAACTTTTTATCATTGATCAAATCGTACCAAACTTTTTATCATTGATCAACTCGTCCCAAACTTTTTATCATTGATCAACTCGTACCAAACTTTTTATCATTGATCAAATCGTACCAAACTTTTTATCATTGATCAACTCGTACCAAACTTTTTATCATTGATCAACTCGTACCAAACTTTTTATCATTGATCAACTCGTACCAAACTTTTTATCATTGATCAACTCATACCAAACTTTTTATCATTGATCAACTCGTACCAAACTTTTTATCATTGATCAACTCGTACCAAACTTTTTATCATTGATCAAATCGTACCAAACTTTTTATCATTGATCAAATCGTACTCATTGATCAACTCGTACCAAACTTTTTATCATTGATCAAATCGTACCAAACTTTTTATCATTGATCAACTCGTACCAAACTTTTTATCATTGATCAACTCGTACCAAACTTTTTATCATTGATCAACTCGTACCAAACTTTTTATCATTGATCAACTCGTACCAAACTTTTTATCATTGATCAACTCGTACCAAACTTTTTATCATTGATCAACTCGAACCAAACTTTTTATCATTGATCAACTCGTACCAAACTTATCATTGATCAACTCGTACCAAACTTTTTATCATTGATCAAATCGTACCAAACTTTTTATCATTGATCAACTCGTACCAAACTTTTTATCATTGATCAACTCGTACCAAACTTTTTATCATTGATCAACTCGTAGAAAACTTTTTATCATTGATCAACTCGTACCAAACTTTTTATCATTGATCAACTCGTAGAAAACTTTTTATCATTGATCAACTCATACCAAACTTTTTATCATTGATCAACTCGTACCAAACTTTTTATCATTGATCAACTCGTACCAAACTTTTTATCATTGATCAAATCGTACCAAACTTTTTATCATTGATCAAATCGTACCAAACTTTTTATCATAGATCAACTCGTACCAAACTTTTTATCATTGATCAACTCGTACCAAACTTTTTATCATTGATCAACTCGTACCAAACTTTTTATCATTGATCAAATCGTACCAAACTTTTTATCATTGATCAACTCGTACCAAACTTTTTATCATTGATCAACTCGTACCAAACTTTTTATCATTGATCAAATCGTACCAAACTTTTTATCATTGATCAACTCGTACCAAACTTTTTATCATAGATCAACTCGTACCAAACTTTTTATCATTGATCAACTCGTACCAAACTTTTTATCATTGATCAAATCGTACCAAACTTTTTATCATTGATCAACTCGTACCAAACTTTTTATCATTGATCAAATCGTACCAAACTTTTTATCATTGATCAAATCGTACCAAACTTTTTATCATAGATCAACTCGTACCAAACTTTTTATCATTGATCAACTCGTACCAAACTTTTTATCATTGATCAAATCGTACCAAACTTTTTATCATAGATCAACTCGTACCAAACTTTTTATCATTGATCAACTCGTACCAAACTTTTTATCATTGATCAAATCGTACCAAACTTTTTATCATTGATCAACTCGTACCAAACTTTTTATCATTGATCAACTCGTACCAAACTTTTTATCATTGATCAACTCGTGCCAAACTTTTTATCATTGATCAAATCGTACCAAACTTTTTATCATTGATCAACTCGTACCAAACTTTTTATCATAGATCAACTCGTACCAAACTTTTTATCATTGATCAACTCGTACCAAACTTTTTATCATTGATCAACTCGTACCAAACTTTTTATCATTGATCAACTCGTACCAAACTTTTTATCATTGATCAAATCGTACCAAACTTTTTATCATTGATCAACTCGTACCAAACTTTTTATCATTGATCAACTCGTACCAAACTTTTTATCATTGATCAACTCGTACCAAACTTTTTATCATTGATCAACTCGTACCAAACTTTATATCATTGATCAACTCGTACCAAACTTTTTATCATTGATCAACTCGTCCCAAACTTTTCATCATTGATCAACTCGTACCAAACTTTTTATCATTGATCAACTCGTACCAAACTTTTTATCATTGATCAACTCATACCAAACTTTTTATCATTGATCAACTCGTACCAAACTTTTTATCATTGATCAACTCGTACCAAACTTTTTATCATTGATCAACTCGTACCAAACATTTTATCATTGATCAACTCGTACCAAACTTTTTATCATTGATCAACTCGTACCAAACATTTTATCATTGATCAACTCGTACCAAACTTTTTATCATTGATCAACTCGTACCAAACTTTTTATCATTGATCAACTCGTAGAAAACTTTTTATCATTGATCAACTCCTACCAAACTTTTTATCATTGATCAACTCGTACCAAACTTTTTATCATTGATCAACTCATACCAAACTTTTTATCATTGATCAACTCGTACCAAACTTTTTATCATTGATCAACTCGTACCAAACTTTTTATCATTGATCAACTCGTACCAAACTTTTTATCATTGATCAACTCGTACCAAACTTTTTATCATTGATCAACTCGTACCAAACTTTTTATCATTGATCAACTCGTACCAATCTTTTTATCATTGATCAACTCATACCAAACTTTTTATCATTGATCAACTCATACCAAACCTTTTATCATTGATCAACTCATACCAAACTTTTTATCATTGATCAACTCGTACCAAACTTTTCATCATTGATCAACTCATACCAAACTTTTTATCATTGATCAACTCGTACCAAACTTTTCATCATTGATCAACTCATACCAAACTTTTTATCATTGATCAACTCATACCAAACTTTTTATCATTGATCAACTCATACCAAACATTTCATCATTGATCAACTCATACCAAACTTTTCATCATTGATCAACTCATACCAAACATTTCATCATTGATCAACTCATACCAAACTTTTCATCATTGATCAACTCATACCAAACGTTTTATCATTGATCAACTCATACCAAACTTTTCATCATTGATCAACTCATACCAAACTTTTTATCATTGATCAACTCATCCCAAACTTTTTATCATTGATCAACTCATACCAAACTTTTCATCATTGATCAACTCATACCTTCCTGTGTCTTTATTTACACTTCTGCAGTACTCCGAATTATTGTGGCTTTGACGTCTCTTTCACGAAACACACCACTCGGTGTGCAGTTACCAAAAATATTTTCAGATCCAGATGTTATGAGAAAAACTGCTACCCCATTAAAATTCAGAATAATGATAAGATTAATTTAACATTAAAATTCACATTAACGATAAGATGAACATTAAAATTCAGAAATAACAATAGTATTATCATTACAATTAAAAATAACGATAAGATTAACATTCAAATGCAAATAATGATAAGATTAATATGAAAATTCAGAATAACAAACAACATTTTCCAGGCATCGCAAGATCCCTCTGAACTCCCACCCCACCCTGTCTCCTCCCGCACCTCCGGACTCCCACCCACCCTGTCTCCTCCCACATCTCCGGACTCCCACCCCACCCTGTCTCCACCCACACCTCCGGACTCCCACCCCACCCTGTCTCCTCCCACATCTCCGGACTCTCACCCCACCCTGTCTCATCCCACCCCTCAGGACTCCCACCCCACGCTGTCTTCTCCCACCCCTCCGGACTCCCACCCACCCTGCCCCCTCCCACTCCTCAGGACTCCCACCCCACGATATCTCCTCCCACCCCTCAGGACTGCCACCCCACCCTGTCTTCTCCCACCCCTCCGGACTCCCACTTCTCAGGACTCCCACCCCACCCCTTACTCCGTCTCCAGACTCCCACTCCACGACTTCCCCTTCCTCCTCCGAATGCCCATCCCACCCATTCCCTCCTACTCCCCTCCCTTATCCCTCCCTTCTCCTCCTCCCCCTCCCCCTCCTCTCACCTCCTCTCTCCCCCTCCTCTCACCTCCTCCCTCCCCCTCCTCCTCTCACCTCCTCCCTCCTCCTCCTCCTCTCACCTCCTCCCTCCTCCTCCTCTCACCTCCTCCCTCCAGACTCCCTCCCCACCACCTGTTACCCTTCCTCCCTCCAGACTCCCACTCCACCACTTCCCCTGCCTCCTCCAAACTCCCATCACACCCCTTTCCTCCTAATCCCCTCCCTTATCCCACCCTGCCCCTCCCTCCTCCTCCTCCTCTCACCCTCCATCCAGACACCAACCCCACCCCTTCACCTCCATCCTCCCACTAACCCTCCGTCCGGACTCTCAACCACCCCTTCCCCTCCCTCCAGACTCTCACCCACCTCTTCCCCTCCCTCCGGACTCACCCACCCCTTCCCCTCCCTCCAGACTCTCACCCACCCCTTCCCCTCCCTCCAGACTCTCACCCACCCCTCCCCCTCCCTCCGGACTCTCACCCACCCCTTCCCCTCCCTCCAGACTCCCATTCCACCCGTTCCCCTCCCTTATCCTACCACTTTCCCTGCATTCTTCCCCTCCCTTCTTCTCCCCTCCCTTATCCTACCACTTTCCCTGCATTCTTCCCCTCCAGAGTTCCAGTACCCCACTAATTCCCCTCTCCTCACTCCTGACTCCCACCTCACCTCTTCCCTCCAGACTCCAATCCCACCCATTCTCCTCCCTACAAATACCACCGCACCACCTTCCCATTAGACACAGTGCCATAGGGTGGATATCTATTTATTTTTTTGATTTCATGACCTGAACCTAGGGATTTGGCAAGAAGGGTGTGGGATGAAGCCTTATGACCTCCAAAACATCTTGTTTTTTTTCACAAGCGATGTCGTGGTACGTTACCGAGAACCGCTGCCCCAAAACACCAGTATACACCAATTGTATGTTACATTTGAAATACCCATTTACACAGTAAAAAAACAACACAAACTATATGATGTCATGTTCACATTGGTCTTGGCAGCAATATTTATTAATTCAGACCCCCAAAAGTAGTAAAAATGTTGTTTTAACGACTTGGTAAAATAACATGCTGTTGATGCATTTATCAGAAAGTCATGTTTTTGGACCTTAAAACCTGCATAATTTTAAATTTTTGTACAATATTTGTGATTGGTGTTGCTACTACGATCCATGGTGGTTTACCAATGCTATTTTGAAACTGTTAATAGGTCCAATAAGTGTGTAAGGGGTGATATTTTAACCCATCAAAGACAATTACGCGGCGTACAAGCGAACCAGTGCGCATTGACGTCATGATAAACTCGAGATGGGCTAGAGAAGCTCCACCGTCTCAATGTATGAACTCCAGAAGCGAAATGTTGGTTTGGTGTCACTTGCTTCTAAGAATTTGTCAAAGGAGGTTTTGAAGTCTTTGAACTTGTCACTGTTGAGAATGACATGGTAGTTTGGATGTGGGAAAGCTTCAGCTAAGTTTGACAAAAGTTCCTTCACTCTACCCGCTTCATGTTCTGGAATAGATTCAAAATATGCATCCAGGAGCATCTGCTGCATCGCGTCTGACATCAGCTTATGGGCTCGAACTGCCCTGTTGTAATGCTTGCCGCTGAACACTCCATTCAGAGACCCCACTGCAACAATCTCTGACTCAACCAGGATGTCTTGGAGACCACCTTCTCGAAATCTCTTTCCAATACAGCCAAGAAAGGACATTGCAGTGTGGAATGCCCCAAGTCGAATTACCAGTCTCTTCATGAACTGTGCATTCTTCCATCTAATGAGCTGTGCCTTGCAATAGATGGCTTGGTCAACGACAATGACGACTGCTTCCAACTGTAACTTGTCGGCGATCTGAACACTTCTCTGCAGTATTGTTAGTACCGTATTCATTTCAGTCGGAGTGGCATCAATGACAGGGAGATACCCTATCACGCTCTTTGGTGGAACTTCAACACAAGACAGTAGTTGGTTGAATCCTGTCCAAGATGGCAGAGTCCTGTCAATGTTGTACTTGGTGATGTGGTATGCTAGGTCTATCGTCTTAGGGTGCTGGAGTAATGGGAAGTACGTTGCTCGATCCAATGGAACGCTGGTTGCGAATGGAGCGGGTCCTTCGTTTTTCCCTCCATAATATGTGGCAAGGTTCACTGCAGGTGGCTGCATCGATCTCTCCCGCGTCCTCTTAACTGTAGTGACTGGTGCTGGTTGTACTACTTCATGGGATTGACTTGGTCGCTGTATTATAATCCCATTGGTATTGTGCGTTGTTCCACGCCCAGACAATGTCTCCTCCCCGAAGTCATTATTGTCCCATACGAGTGTGACATGCTTGCCCGCCTGAATGATTGATGGAAGAGCATCCTCTCCACGATGTAGTTCTTGGTTAGCCAGTGCAGTGTCATGATTTAAGACGACAGAGTTTGAGACGCAGTAACCAAACCCGTTCAGTAGGCTGATTAATTGGGCTGAACCTGAGAGATGACGTACTGTCATTGCAAGTGACAAATGTTTGGGCATCTGTTTCCTTCCCTTTGATTGGAGGTATATGATGTCCTGTGCAATTGTGAGAATTCTTCTATGTATTGTAGATTCTATCTTTACAAACTCATCAGAATCAGGTTCGTCTGACACTCCTACCATCCATGCAATAAAGTTATAGAGACAGGCAGGTACAATTGCTTCTGCGGCATTTGTTGTCAGGTGCTCAGAGGTTGGGGGCCACGGCATATTTTGCTTGATCTCATCTATTGCATTTCTCAATTGTAGCGCAGTGAAGTAGTGTTCTCTAAGGTTATTCTCAGTATACCCAGGTTGCTTTGGTGGGGTTGGTTCAGAGTCGGATGTTTGTTCTGTCTCTGTTGTGTCATCACCTGAACCATGCATGGTTTCTTGCAACACTTTCTTTTCTTCAACCAGCACTTCAGTGGAGATGTCATTAACATACACAAGGTATCCTTGGCAGCGCATATACAGGGTTAGAAAGCATAGTTGTGGAAATGTTTTCAACAGTCTTGTCTTGAGAAAGCCACTTTTGTAGTTTGATACTATTCCGTGTGTTGCTTTGATTTGTTTCATGAACATGTCATTAAGTCGTTTCAGTCTGTAGATTTCCTTGTTGTCTATTATAAGATCCTTGACTGTTGCACAAAATAATGTGTATGCTTCTGAGTAGTTGGAGTCTCCTTGTTGCTCTGCATTAGGTGTTGTTGCTAGCTTGCCTAAATACCGGGTATACTCCTTGTAGCAGCGACCATGGTATTTTACCTCTATCGCAACACAATCGCGGTCTTGAATTTGAAGCAGCAGGTTTGTATTGTTGTTGTCTTTAGCGGCTTGCTGCAGTCTTGGTGCCTCAATTGTTGAGCACCTTGTTAGAGGCTCTTTTCTTCGGCCCCTTTTGCCTGTATTGATTGTTCTCTCTTTCTGACAAAGGATGCATATATTAGGCAACACATATTGGGATCTGGCTGAACATTTGGGCTTGCCTAAGCTGGAGCGTAGAGCACGTTTCCTGACTGGTTGTGGGCCTTTATGCACCTTGTCAATGTTGACGTTGATGTCGTTGCATGTTGAAGCTGCAATAAATACACATAAAAGAAAACAATTAAAATTATGTGAGTTTAAAATGTCTAGACCTCAAGTCATGGTTAGCCCGACTAGATTCCCTCCCCCCCCCCCCCCCCCCCTTCCTCAGACTTCCTTTTAAAAATTTATTTGTTTCACCCTCGGCCCTACCTCCTTGCATAAATATTGGACAGTTCCTTCAATTCAAAATCGTTCGACTACACACAAAATCCATTTTACATATACCTCACAAAAAAAAAAATCAAACTAAGTTTTGAAGCATTGTCATGATTTATTATTCAAGTTATTCAACCTACCAGTATTGGCTGCATTTTCTTCTCTCTTTTTCATGCTGCTTTGCACCCTGCTCACTCGTTGTTTATCGGTAAATCGTGAATAACACACTTGATGAAACGCTGCATCATGCGGTATAGCTATAGCAGGTATTGTTACCATACTGTTGCCACGTTCGCCGAATTCGTCAGCGTGGTTCTTCACGAAATTTCTCGCAATTTCAGCTTGATCACCTTCTAAATTCTGCCACGTAAGAACAATTGCAAATATCGCGGCCATGTTATATCACTAAAAGGTAATAAACTTGATCTTTTGGCCGGAGAAATGCACATAAACAGCGTTTCTCGCTCCCACCCTCGTCACCCGTCGCTGCTACTGGAGGCCGCCATTTTGTTTACTCGCAGCCGGAAGCCGACATCCATCGTTCGTAGCGCGAATAAGCGCGATCCTCATTGGTCAATACATCGAAATGCGTTCGAGGCGAAACGGAGATTTTGGAAATAAAATTATACATTTCAACATTATATTACAGACTAACGTACCAGAATCTGACTTGTGAAAAGTCATGAACATTATTACTTAATTTTTTCTATATTATCATGCCAATTTGATGCCCACCCGATTTTCAGGTCACGAAATGAAATGAAAATTGGAACACCTGGCAGTCGACATCCATCCCTTCTCCTATCCTCCCCCTGCCTATTCCCACTCCAACCCACCCCACCACTGCCTCTTCACCCCTCCCTCTAACCTCCACCACATCCCTTCCCCTCCTTCCCCTCCCTCCCTCATCCCTTCCCCTCCCTGCCCCTCCCCCCTTCCCCTCCCCCTCCCCCCCCTCCCTGCCCCTCCCCCTTCCCCT
>NW_027618520.1:0-70120 GCF_964187855.1 Myxine glutinosa | reverse complement strand
CATCAACAATTAGTTTCAAAAGTTGTTAAACAACAGGAAGAGATAAAGAAGAAACGGAGACAGAAACTAACTGGTGAAGAAGCCTTTGAAAGAAAACAAGAGAAATTCTTTAAACCACTTTTGAAAACTCAACACCCTACAGTTCCCACGGTAGAATTTACTCCGAAAAAACTTCAAATGCTCAAAGATTTTAGTCAGATAACAAAACAAGAACTTGGTGAATTAGAATATGATGACGAGGGATTATTTCGGAAACTTGAGCAGGTAAATCAACCCCCTAATTATGTTGTGGAAGCTCTTCAAAACAATGAATATTCTGCGGGTTCAAAAACCAGAGCAGGTCTCATTCCAACAGAAGAACCAGCAGTGTTTCATCTTGTGGAAGAAAAGGTATTGATATTTAATGATGAATTGATGTTCTTGAGTTCTACTCAACCAAATGTTAAATTAACTCCAAGATTAATGTTTCTTCTAACAAACCCCGGATTCAGCGGTTCAAAATATTTTGAGGAACCACTTGATATGGAAAGAGAGGAAGATAGGGTATATATTGAGTTGTTAAATACACTTGATTATGGAGTTTCTGTTGCTGGTAAAAGTAAGAAGAATGAGAAGGAGAAACATATTATTGATGCTTTAAGTAAGCTTGGTTCGGGTGTTAGTTTTCTTCCAAATGACCCATCACAATTAGTTAATAGGCTATTATTGTTATTAGGTAGTAAGAAGGCTGGAAACAACAATTGTTTTAATGAATCCTCAGCCATTTTAGATCAGTTGATGAACATGAAAATAATTAATAAATGTCAATACAAAGATATTTTATTAGATATTAAATAAGATGAGAAGCACAATTCTTAGTTTTAATTTCACAACGAGCGATTACACAGCTTCATTCCCTTACCCACTACAACTTGACCCCCTTACCTCATATGAGGCATCTTTGTTGTCAATGGAAACTTACAATACCCTTTTTAATATCACAGAGAAAAACAACAAGTTTAGTTATAATCCAGGCACTGCCTACAAAACTATAACTGTTTCACCTGGAGCTTACGAGATTTCTCAAATATCTTCAGAAGTCTCTCGCCTTATGAAAGAAAAAGGTGATGAACCAAAAAATATTGTAATAGATATTCAAACACACACTTCAAAATCAACTATTAAACTGAAAAATAATTATAAAGTTGATTTCACGATTGAAAATTCGTTCAGAGAGCTATTGGGTTTCTCTTCAAAAAAGATTGAAAATAACGGGACGTTTTACAGTGATAATGTTATCCAAATATCCTCCGGTATAAATTCAGTATTAATTCATTGTGATTTGATTGATGGTGCTTATAACGATGGAATAAGAACAAATACAATATTTTCATTCAGTGCATACTCAACCCCGATTGGTTATAAATTTAATATGGAACCAAAAAATCTTGTCTATTTACCTGTGTCAGGAAAAACCATATACAGAGTAAATTTTAGGATAACCGACCAAGATAATCGTATGATATCCTTTAATGATGAAATTATATCCATCAGAATTCACCTACGTGAAGTTTTTCAATAAATAAATAATGGTTATTGTAAGAAAACACGAGTTGGGAAAATATAAAATAATTACAGGGGAGGGCATGTTCCTTTCACCAGACTATACAAGGTATGTGGGTAAAGGATACTATAAACCTAAGAGACAACGGGGTGTGGGTCATCAATTTCGAAATAAAGGAGATGGGATAATTGATACTCTAATGGGTATTGGTTCAACCATTCTTAAACATAAAGACCTAATTGGTTCAACTGCTTCTCTCATGGGAAATGTAGCAGGTGTTGTAAAGAGTATAAAAGATGCTCAAAAGGAGTCCCATAAATTACAAGCAATCAAAGAAATTAAAAAAGGTAAAACTCAACTATCTTCACAAGAACGACAAAAAATCATTAAAATACTTGGGTCAGGGTTTCAACAATTTTAATACTATATAAATACAAGTATGGAAGCGATTGATAGTATCTATGATTTGGATGATACGATTATCATTTCAAACTCTACTAAAAAGGAAGACTATTTTAAGGTAAATGCTATTACAGGAACCGACTGGAATTCAAACGGAACAAAAAGTTTTGAAATAAATAATCAACAAACTTACTTGAATATAGCTGATAGTTTCTTGCTGTGTAAATTTAAATTCACTAAGGCTGCGAATAATACTAATGCTACACTCGTAAATGATTTCTTCTGGAAAATGTTTGACAGTGTTCGCCTGTATATTGGAACACAAGAGGTTGAAGCGGTTGATTATGTCTCTGCTACATCTGAAATGATGAAATTTACACTATATTCGTTTGGTGATAGAATGGGTAAGGGAGCTGTTGAAGGCTTTATTCCTGATATGTCAACGGGAACAAACACAGACCCTGGTTATAGTCAAAGGAAGTCAATGTATAATGATGACGCAAAAGCTGAGAATAGTTTTACCGTAGCAGTACCTCTTAAAGGTATATTTGGATTTTGTGATTATGATAAAGTTTTGTATGGTCTTAAAATTAGATTTCAACTACAAAGGAATGATAATGTAAATAGATTGCTTTTTGGGGCTGAAAATGCTTTTGGCGACAATAATAAATTTGTTATTAATGATTTGTGTTGGTATATCAATGAATATACTCCTAATCTTAAAACGGAGGAGATGTTAAATAGAAGACTTAACTCAAAGAAACCGCTAAATGTATCATACCTTAAAAGAAGATGTCAACACGTTAAACTGGAACACACTACCTACACTTGGAATTTGGGTGTTCTTGAAGGAAAGCCACGATACCTATGGCTCATTTTTAAAAAACCAGATGGAGAGGAGGGTACTAATAAGAATAATGCGCTGAGTGATAATGCTAAGGTGAAACAACTTCGGGTTTCTCTTGATGGCACATTTTATCCGCGAGATAGATTGGAAATTGATTGGGAAAAAAATGATTATGCGGAAGCCTACAAGTCCTACCAAAAAGTGTGTGAAAGTAATGGTAATAATGATCCTATTTTGGATATGGTTGCATTTAAAGGTTTATATACAATCTACGCAATTGACCTGAGTTCTCAAAAGGAAACTATAAAGTCTAATCGAGTGGATACTTCTCTATACATTGAAAGAGGGGAGAATGAAGAAGTTGATGCTTATTGTTTGCTTTTGGAGGAAACAGAATTACAGATTAATACAGATAATGGTGTTATGATTAATATCACATAGGTTTTTTCTCATAAATAAATGGTAGGGGTATATGTTAATCAAATCAATCTTAATAAATTAACATCTTGTATTCAAAATCAAAAGCCTTGTATTATTAATGTTAATACAATTCAAAGAAAAGGAGCTGTAAGAATTGATGTTTTACTCACACACACACAAGTAAAAACACTAAATGATGTTGGATCACTTAAAATTAAAATGACGAAACCTATGTTAAAGAAATATTCAATAGACGAGTCAAGAGGAGGATTTCTCCCGTTTCTAATTCCTTTATTTGCTGGTTTAAGTGCGGCGGGAGCATTGACTGGTGGTATTTCAGCAGCGGTAAAAACTGCTAACGAAAGGAAGGCACAACTAAAAGCTCAAAAAGAATTGGAAAGACATAACAAGGAGTTGGAGAAACAAATTAGTGGAAGTGGTGTAATTGTAGATTTTGCTCAAAAACTTGAAAGTCTACCTGATAAAGCTAGATTGTTGGTTGGTGATATGCTTTCCTCTATCGCTCAAGCGGGTGTTAAACTAACTAAACGGGGTAATGGATTGTATCTTTCTCATAAATAAATGGATAAATGGTTTAAACAATTTGGAAAGAATACAACGTCAAATATAGAACTAGCCAAGTATTGTAAAACACTAAAAATTGATAATGTGGTAATCTGTATGAGAGATGAATTAATACATATAAATAAGAATACAAAGAATATTATTATGAATTTAGACACACAGAATGGTTCTCATTGGGTTTGTATTCATAATAGTCAGGATAAATATTATTTTGATAGTTATGGTATGCCACCACCTGTTGAAGTAATACAATTCTTACAGAATGGTGTTTATCAAACATTTCAAGTTCAAGAAATTAATTCTAAATGTTGTGGTCAATTATGTTTATATGTATTATTTCAACTCAACAATAATGAAAATTTTTATGGTATCATTTTTAATCTAATATAAATGACTTATGTTGGAAAAGATGGTTCTATCTTTGGAAAATCCTCTCAGGATATTGATTTATCAAATTATTATACAAAGGCACAGGCTGAACGACAAAAATATAGTGTAAGTAAAAATATTAATATGAAGAATACTTATAAATTAATCAATTATCCAAACCCTACAGATGCGAATGACTTAATTAGATTAAGTGATTTATCACAATATATATTTTTAAAGAAAACAGCACGTTTTGTGAAAGAAGTAAAATTTACAACCACAACACCTGGTTATACTGACCATACACCTTTCCTCATTGAATTTAACTACCTGCTTACAATTGAATTTTATAAAGAAGGACATTTAGTTAATATGCGAATTAATAAATGGGGGTATGATATGCCTGATTTAGGGTATAATTGGTCTTTTTCAATAAACATAGAAGACCTACATGATTTAAATCAGTCTCGTAAAGAAGAATATTATCCACTTGGTGAGGATAAGGATTTATGTGGAAGTACAATTAGTAAACAACAAATACGTGATTTTAAGAAAAGAAAAATATATGATAGTATAGCGATGGTTCGCATGACAAAGAAGGAAGGTAATGAGATAAGGATAGAAAGCCGAGGAATACAAACCGATTTGGTAGTGGGAAGATGGGGTGGTATTACCTGTCATAATATTAATCTCACATATATTTCTGATACATAAATGGCAGGAAGAAGACTACAAGAGAATTATAATTTTTGTATTCAAGGATACCTACAAGAAAAGGGTGCTCGGTATTACATACCTTATGATTTGGAGCATATACATGGGAATTTTGTCATTAAAAACTGGCCTTATACTGATATTGTTAAACCCACAAATAGAGACTTGTTTAAAATATTAAATAAAAATGAACTTCTCAAAGTTATGAAATATAAAACTCTTTTAGAAATCGTCAACAAATCTTATTGGTATCCTATTATGAGAAAAATAATTATAGATACAAGAATATCTCAAAATCCAGATGAGTATATGTATAATATTCTTTGGGGTTCAAACTCAAGGGTAGCAAGGGATGAGGAAGGAGTTGAAGAAGAGAAGGAGGAAAGAGAGAAAAAGGAGAAGGAGGAAAGGGAGAGGGAGGAGAAGGAGGAGAGGGAGAAAAAGGAGGAGAGGGAGAAAAAGGAGGAGGAGAGGGAGAAAAAGGAGAAGGAGGAGAGGGAGGAAAGGGAGCAAAGAGAGAGGGAGGAAAAATATAAAAAGATGGAAATCAGTGAGATTTATAAAAGATTTAAGGTATTACTGCAAATAAATCAAACTCAACGCACTGAGGAGGAAAATAAAGAAATTCAAATTCTCAGGAAAATATTATTTGAAAGAATGGAAACAACCTTTACTACAATTTCAGGGAGGAGGTTTAAACGAGAAAGTGGTGATGAAGAAGAAGAAGGAAAAGATTATATAGTTGATGATGTTGGTGTAATTGACTTTAGTTAGTTTTATTTGTAAATAAATGGAGGAGAGAGTGAAGGCAATCCTTAGGATTCTTTATGTTTTAAAAATAAAGATTGAAATGTATATGTTAAAAACCAAAAAGGTTTTGATACTCTGTCGGAATTTTTCTGATAAATAAATATGAGTTATTGTCTCAAATGTAAAAAGAAAACTAAATCTAAAAATATCTCTTATGTTAAAGCTAAAAATAATAGAGTTTATCAAAAAGGAATATGTCAAGTGTGTGGCTCTAAAAAGTGCCAATTCATCTCACCTAAAAGAGGAGGAGATATACAAAAGTTTCTGTCAGGAAGTAAATTTACAACAACTGGAATTCCAGGAGAATTACACCTTCCAGGGTATTCTTTCTGTGGTCCAGGAACAAACTTGGATAAAAGATTAGATGAGGTTGACAATCCTAAACCTTGGTCCAGACCAAAAAATAGGGTTGATGAAGTGTGTATGAAGCATGATATTGCTTATGGGGATACCACCACATTGGATGAAAAACATGAAGCAGACAGAGAAATGTTGTATAATTTGTCTTTGATACGAAATCCGACATTGAGAGAGAAAGTTGATAGGTTTATTGTGAAAAAAATGATAAGTGTTAAATTGAAACTTGGTCTTGGTTATTTCCCAAAAAACTATTAAACTCCAATGATGTTATCAAGACTGAGGAGCTTTTGGCTAATGAATTACATAAACCTATAATCACAAAGTTTAAAAGAAGGAAAGTTTATTCTAAATACACTGACCACATATGGTCCGCTGATTTAATCGAACTAAATAATGATAAGGGATACAGGTATGCTTTAACCGTTATTGATTTGAGGAGTAGATTTGTCTGGGTTGTCCCTTTAAAAAATAAAAGGGGTGATACTTTAATGTTAGCCTTTAAGCTAATATTTGATAGGGATAAAAGAAAACCAAAGAAACTGTGGACCGATGAGGGAACAGAGTTCTACAACAAAATATTCATGAAATTTCTTAAGGGGAAGGGTATTAAATTATACAGCACCTTTAATGAAGGAAAGGCAGTTGTTATTGAGCGTTTTAATCGTACTTTGAAAGAGAAATTATATAAAAAATTCACACAACTCGGTTCTCAAAAATGGGTGTATTTAATTCAGGATATTGTAGATAATTACAATAATACAGTTCATTCATCAACAAAATCAAAACCATCAGAAACATTTACAAAATTAGAATATGAAAAGGAGATTAATTTGAGAAAGCCCAAGTTCAAAGTTGGTGATATGGTAAGGATATACAAATGGAAAAGCCATTTTGAGAAAGGTTATACACAAAAATGGACTCGTGAATTATTTAAAATCATTGATGTAATGGATACAGTCCCTTGGACCTACAAATTATATGATTTAAATGGAGAAGAAATCTTGGGTTCATTTTACTCGCAAGAATTACAAAAAACACAAGTAAGCAGATAATACCCTTGAAAATAATAAATAAATAAATAAAATGTAATGGGAATACGTTTTTATATCTGTGAACCCCAAACACAGAATCCCACAACTTTTTAGTTGGGGCTTAACTTTTGTGTGTGTATAATGGGGATACGTTTTTAAATCTGTGAACCCCAAACACAGAATCCCACAACTTTTTAGTTGGGGCTTAACTTTTGTGTGTGTATAATGGGGATACGTTTTTAAATCTGTGAACCCCAAACACAGAATCCCTCAACTTTCCAGTTGGGGCTTAACTTTTGTGTGTGTATAATGGGGATACGTTTTTAAATCTGTGAACCCCAAACACAGAATCCCTCAACTTTCCAGTTGGGGCTTAACTTTTGTGTGTGTATAATGGGGATACGTTTTTAAATCTGTGAACCCCAAACACAGAATCCCACAACCTTTTAGTTGGGGCTTAACTTTTGTGTGTGTGTGTATGTGCGAGTGAGTCATAATAATATACAAACCCTAACCCAACCCAAGCCCTAACCCAACCCCATCCCTAACCCAAACCCATCCCTAACCCAACCCATCCCTAACCCAACCCCATCCCTAACCCAACCCCATCCCTAACCCAACCCCATCCCTAACCCAACCCCATCCCTAACCCAACCCCATCCCTAACCCAACCCCAACCCTAACCCAACCCCATCCCTAACCCAACCCCATCCCTAACCCAACCCAACCCATCCCTAACCCTCACATTCAAAATCCCAACCCTAACCCAATCCCATCCCTAACCCAACCCCAACCCTAACCCTCACATTCAAAATCCCAACCCTAACCCAACCCATCCCTAACCCAACCCCATCCCTAACCCTCACATTCAAAATCCCACCCAAACCCTAACATAATCTTTCTTTTCTTCTTTTTTTAAATACGTATTTCTTTTTTTTCCTCTTCCTCCAATTCTGTCTTTCAAGGCTTTCAAGTTTGAAGAAGTAGAAATGGGAAGAAAGAATTTTCCAGCATTTTCTTCCTCGAACTTTCTTGATATTGCTTAAATCAAGCGTCATTAAATAAAGAACATTGTTCATTGCTTTAGAATCCAAAGAGTCTCCAAGAGGAACCCCACAGGTAGAGTCTCCAAAATAAAACCAACTTTCCAAGTTCCCAAGGTATAACCACATTCCTGTTGAGCCTCCAAGATAGGTATCACATTCCGAGTCATCAAAACAAAACCCCCATTCCGAGTCTCCAAAAATATAACCATCTTTCCAAGTCCCCAAGGTAAAACCACAATTTTCAGAAATATTGGGGGTTTCCGTGATAAGTCTCACATAGTATAACTGCGGACCATCAGGGAAAACTTCCCTTTCCCAATTTTTTAGGGTTTCTATGATGTGTCTCACATAGTATAACTGCGGACCATCAGGGAGAATTCCCATTTCACAATTTTTTAGGGTTTCTATGATGTGTCTCACATAGTATAACTGCGGACCATCAGGGAGAACTCTCCTTGCCCAATTTTTTAGGGTTTCTATGATGTGTCTCACATAGTATAACTGCGGACCATCAGGGAGAACTCTCCTTGCCCAATTTTTTAGGGTTTCTATGATGTGTCTCACATAGTATAACTGCGGACCATCAGGGAGAACTCTCCTTGCCCAATTTTTTAGGGTTTCTATGATGTGTCTCACATAGTATAACTGCGGACCATCAGGGAGAACTCTCCTTTCCCAATTTTTTAGGGTTTCTATGATGTGTCTCACATAGTATAACTGCGGACCATCAGGGAGAACTCTCCTTTCCCAATTTTCAGAAATTTGTGGGTCTCCAATGTATGACTTGTATTCTGGCTCATCAAGGTAGAACTTGTTCAGTGGGTTTTGTTTTGATAACTCACAACAAGTATCATCATGGTAAAACTCTTTTTCAGGATTTTGTGGATCTCCAAGGTATAACTCTTTGGCTGGGTCATCAAGGTAGAACTCGTTCTGGGGGTCTTGGTTGTTCAAAATGTCTTCAAACAAAAAAATAACTTCATCCCAAGTTGTGTTAAAAGCAGAATTTTCATTTCGTATCTCAGATACAATTTCCTGTGAAAGAAAATAACAATGTATTAATTTAATACAATATTTTTTATTTGTATAAATCAAGCTCTATGAATATTAAAATAAACTTTGTTAACTCTTACACGAGTCTCATCTTAAAAAAAAAAAAAATTAAATAAATAAATAAATAAATAAACAAACTTACCTCCATTGATAAGAGGTTCGAGTCCAGTTCATCAATCTGAAGGTTGAGTTCTACACAGGTAGTAGGACTCCATGGAATAGCAAAGTTATCCCATTCCATTTCGGCATAGTAGTCCATTCTCAAGTGAAGCAGAAAGCGTGTTTGAAAAAGCCTGTGTGGTCAGTGCCTTTTATAAGGACTGGGTGTGTCTTCCTGTGGAAATTCCCTGGGCGTGTCTTAACTGGAAATGATGTGATGGAAATTCCCTGAAAATGATGTAATGTATTACCTGGAAATGATACAATGCTGAAGAGTTTATAAAGTGGGTGGGACTTAGCAAAAGTGGGAGGAGCTTAGCAAAAGTGGGCGGGGCTTAGTAAAAAGTGGGCGTGGCTTAACAAAAAGTGGGCGGGGCTTAGTAAAAATGGGCGTGGTTTACCAAAAAGTGGGCGGAGCTTACCAAAAAATGGTATGTGGCACTGGAGGCGCTCAAGCAAGAACATTGAGGGAGGTTTACCATTTTATCTTAGCTCAGTTAAAATATCTTAATAAAGAACCAAACTCAAACATATTTTTTGTTAATATATTAGATGGTGAAGAGAGTTGTAGGAGAATTAAATTATTTCCCACGCATAAACAAATATTTGTAGGGTCGTTGTTTGAGTGGGTTATATTCACCAGATGATATTAAGAGTAAAAGGTTAAAAGGTCCATGAGGTCAGAAGGATCACAGGTGTTTAAGTGGTCTAATGAATAAGGATAACATGTCAAAAGGTTAGAAGGTTCGTAAAGAACAGGGTGAGAGAAATATAGGTGTTTAGGGGCAATGAGGGAGGGAAAGAATTAATATGGAAGTGAATGGGTCAATGTTTGAGTGGGTCAAAGATTAATCTGCCAGATGATATGTAGAAGAAGGATGATAGGTCTATAAGAGAAAACAAATATTTGTAGTGTTTGAGTGGTCTAATGAACAACATTAAGGATAGGTACTACAGACAAAAGGTTCATAAAGATGAGGGTGGGAGAAATAGAGGTGTTTATGATTTTTGAAAAAGACAAGGGGGTAAATGACATTAGATAGGGATTTCCCATGTTAAACGGAGGTGTCCCAGAAGCAACATTATTACACTACTCTTGTGTTAGTGTTGAAAAACCACTTTTCGCACTTGTGTTGGTGCAAGAAACCACTTTTGCACTTGTATTAGTGTGAAAAAAACACTTTTCGCACTTGTGTTAGTGTTGAAAAACCACTTTTCGCACTTGTGTAAGTGTTGAAAAACCACTTTTTGCACTTGTGTTAGTGTTGAAAAACCACTTTTTGCACTTGTGTTGGTGCAGGAAACCACTTTTGCACTTGTATTAGTGTGGAAAAAACACTTTTTGCACTTGTGATAGTGTTGAAAAACCACTTTTCGCACTTGTGTTAGTGTTGAAAAACCACATTTCGCACTTGTGTTGGTGCAGGAAACCACTTTCGCACTTGTGTTGGTGCAGGAAACCACTTTTGCACTTGTATTAGTGTGGAAAAACCACTTTTCGCACTTGTGTTAGTGTTGAAAAACCACTTTTCGCACTTGTGTTAGTGTTGAAACACCACTTTTCGCACTTGTGTTTGTGCAGGAAACCACTTTTGCACTTGTATTAGTGTGGAAAAAACACTTTGCACTTCTGATAGTGTTGAAAAACCACTTTTCGCACTTGTGTTAGTGTTGAAAAACCACTTTTCGCACTTGTGTTGGTGCAGGAAACCACTTTTGCACTTGTTTTAGTGTGGAAAAACCACTTTTCGCACTTGTGTTAGTGTTGAAAAACCACTTTTCGCACTTGTATTAGTGTGGAAAAAACACTTTTTGCACTTGTGATAGTGTTGAAAAACCACTTTTCACACTTGTGTTAGTGTTGAAAAACCACTTTTCGCACTTGTGTTGGTGCAGGAAACCACATTTGCACTTCTATTAGTGTGGAAAAAACACTGTTTGCACTTGTGATAGTGTTGAAAAACCACTTTTCGCACTCGTGTTAGTGTTGAAAAACCACTTTTCGCAATTGTGTTGGTGCAGGAAACCACTTTTGCACTTGTATTAGTGTGGAAAAAACACTTTTTGCACTTGTGATAGTGTTGAAAAACCACTCTTCGCACCTGTGTTAGTGTTGAAAAACCACTTTTCGCACTTGTGTTGGTACAGGAAACCACTTTTGCACTTGTATTAGTGTGGAAAAACCACTTTTCGCACTTGTGTTAGTGTTGAAAAACGACTTTTCGCACTTGTGTTCGTCTTGAAAAACCACTTTTCGCACTTGTGTTGGTGCAGGAAACCACTTTTGCACTTGTATTAGTGTGGAAAAAACACTTTTTGCACTTGTGATAGTGTGGAAAAATCACTTTTCGCACTTGTGTTGGTGTTGAAAAACCACTTTTCGCACTTGTGTTAATGTTGAAAAACCACTTTTCGCACTTGTGTTAGTGTTGAAACACCACTTTTCGCACTTGTGTTGGTGCAGGAAACCACTTTTGCACTTGTATTAGTGTGGAAAAAACACCCTTTTGGCACTTGTGATAGTGTTGAAAAACCACTTTTCGCACTTGTGTTAGTGTTGAAAAACCACTTTTCGCACTTGTGTTAGTGTTGAAAAACCACTTTTCGCACTTGTGTTGGTGCAAGAAACCACTTTTGCACTTGTATTAGTGTGGAAAAAACACTTTTCGCACTTGTGTTAGTGTTGAAAAACCACTTTTCGCACCTGTGTAAGTGTTGAAAAACCACTTTTTGCACTTGTGTTAGTGTTGAAAAACCACTTTTTGCACTTGTGTTGGTGCAGGAAACCACTTTTGCACTTGTATTAGTGTGGAAAAAACACTTTTTGCACTTGTGATAGTGTTGAAAAACCACTTTTCGCACTTGTGTTAGTGTTGAAAAACCACATTTCGCACTTGTGTTGGTGCAGGAAACCACTTTCGCACTTGTGTTGGTGCAGGAAACCACTTTTGCACTTGTATTAGTGTGGAAAAACCACTTTTCGCACTTGTGTTAGTGTTGAAAAACCACTTTTCGCACTTGTGTTAGTGTTGAAACACCACTTTTCGCACTTGTGTTTGTGCAGGAAACCACTTTTGCACTTGTATTAGTGTGGAAAAAACACTTTGCACTTGTGATAGTGTTGAAAAACCACTTTTCGCACTTGTGTTAGTGTTGAAAAACCACTTTTCGCACTTGTGTTGGTGCAGGAAACCACTTTTGCACTTGTTTTAGTGTGGAAAAACCACTTTTCGCACTTGTGTTAGTGTTGAAAAACCACTTTTCGCACTTGTGTTAGTGTTGAAACACCACTTTTCGCACTTGTGTTTGTGCAGGAAACCACTTTTGCACTTGTATTAGTGTGGAAAAAACACTTTGCACTTGTGATAGTGTTGAAAAACCACTTTTCACACTTGTGTTAGTGTTGAAAAACGACTTTTCGCACTTGTGTTCGTCTTGAAAAACCACTTTTCGCACTTGTGTTGGTGCAGGAAACCACTTTTGCACTTGTATTAGTGTGGAAAAAACACTTTTTGCACTTGTGATAGTGTGGAAAAACCACTTTTCGCACTTGTGTTGGTGTTGAAAAACCACTTTTTGCACTTGTGTTAATGTTGAAAAACCACTTTTCGCACTTGTGTTAGTGTTGAAACACCACTTTTCGCACTTGTGTTGGTGCAGGAAACCACTTTTGCACTTGTATTAGTGTGGAAAAAACACCCTTTTTGCACTTGTGATAGTGTTGAAAAACCACTTTTCGCACTTGTGTTAGTGTTGAAAAACCACTTTTCGCACTTGTGTTAGTGTTGAAAAACCACTTTTCGCACTTGTGTTGGTGCAAGAAACCACTTTTGCACTTGTATTAGTGTGGAAAAAACACTTTTCGCACTTGTGTTAGTGTTGAAAAACCACTTTTCGCACTTGTGTAAGTGTTGAAAAACCACTTTTTGCACTTGTGTTAGTGTTGAAAAACCACTTTTTGCACTTGTGTTGGTGCAGGAAACCACTTTTGCACTTGTATTAGTGTGGAAAAAACACTTTTTGCACTTGTGATAGTGTTGAAAAACCACTTTTCGCACTTGTGTTAGTGTTGAAAAACCACATTTCGCACTTGTGTTGGTGCAGGAAACCACTTTCGCACTTGTGTTGGTGCAGGAAACCACTTTTGCACTTGTATTAGTGTGGAAAAACCACTTTTCGCACTTGTGTTAGTGTTGAAAAACCACTTTTCGCACTTGTGTTAGTGTTGAAACACCACTTTTCGCACTTGTGTTTGTGCAGGAAACCACTTTTGCACTTGTATTAGTGTGGAAAAAACACTTTGCACTTCTGATAGTGTTGAAAAACCACTTTTCGCACTTCTGTTAGTGTTGAAAAACCACTTTTCGCACTTGTGTTGGTGCAGGAAACCACTTTTGCACTTGTTTTAGTGTGGAAAAACCACTTTTCGCACTTGTGTTAGTGTTGAAAAACCAATTTTCGCACTTGTGTTAGTGTTGAAACACCACTTTTCGCACTTGTGTTTGTGCAGGAAACCACTTTTGCACTTGTATTAGTGTGGAAAAAACACTTTGCACTTGTGATAGTGTTGAAAAACCACTTTTCACACTTGTGTTAGTGTTGAAAAACCACTTTTCGCACTTGTGTCAATGTTGAAAAACCACTTTTTGCACTTGTGTTGGTGCAGGAAACCACTTTTGCACTTGTATTAGTGTGGAAAAATCACTTTTCGCACATGTGTTAGTGTTGAAAAACCACTTTTCACACTTGTGTTAGTGTTGAGAAACCACTTTTCACACTTGTGTTGGTGCAGGAAACCACTTTTGCACTTGCATTAGTGTGGAAAAAACACTTTTTGCACTTGTGATAGTGTTGAAAAACCACTTTTCGCACTTGTGTTAGTGTTGAAAAACCACTTTTCGCACTTGTGTTAGTGTTGAAAAACCACTTTTCGCACTTGTGTTGGTGCAGGAAACCACTTTTGCACTTGTATTAGTGTGGAAAAAACACTTTTTGCACTTGTGATAGTGTTGAAAAACCACTTTTCACACTTGTGTTAGTGTTGAAAAACCACTTTTCGCACTTGTGTTAATGTTGAAAAACCACTTTTTGCACTTGTGTTGGTGCAGGAAACCACTTTTGCACTTGTATTAGTGTGGAAAAATCACTTTTCACACATGTGTTCGTGTTGAAAAACCACTTTTTACATTTGTGTTAGTGTTGAAAAACCACTTTTCGCACTTGTGTTGGTGCAGGAAACCACTTTTGCACTTGTATTAGTGTGGAAAAAACACTTTTTGCACTTGTGATAGTGTTGAAAAACCACTTTTCGCACTTGTGTTAGTGTTGAAAAACCACTTTTCGCACTTGTGTTGGTGCAGGAAACCACTTTTGCACTTGTATAAGTGTGGAAAAAACACTTTTTGCACTTGTGATAGTGTTGAAAAACCACTTTTCGCACTTGTGGTTAGTGTTGAAAAATCACTTTTCGCACTTGTGTTCGTGTTGAAAAACCACTTTTCGCACTTGTGTTGGTGCAGGAAACCACTTTTGCACTTGTATTATTGTGGAAAAAACACTTTTTGCACTTGTGATAGTGTTGAAAAACCACTTTTCGCACTTGTGTTAGTGTTGAAAAACCACTTTTCGCACTTGTGTTAGTGTTGAAAAACCACTTTTCGCACTTGTGTTGGTGCAGGAAACCACTTTTGCACTTGTATTAGTGTGGAAAAAACACTTTTTGCACTTGTGATAGTGTTGAAAAACCACTTTTCGCACTTGTGTTAGTGTTGAAAAACCACTTTTCGCACTTGTGTTAGTGTTGAAAAACCACTTTTCGCACTTGTGTTGGTGCAGGAAACCACTTTTGCACTTGTATTAGTGTGGAAAAAACACTTTTTGCACTTGTGATAGTGTGGAAAAAACACCTTTCGCACTTGTGTTAGTGTTGAAAAACCACTTTTCGCACCTGTGTTAGTGTTGGAAAACCACTTTTCGCACTTGTGTTGGTGCAGGAAAACCACTTTTGCACTTGTATTAGTGTGGAAAAAACACTTTTTGCACTTGTGATAGTGTTGAAAAACCACTTTTCGCACTTGTGTTAGTGTTGAAAAACCACTTTTCGCACTTGTGTTGGTGCAGGAAACCACTTTTGCACTTGTATTAGTGTGGAAAAACCACTTTTCGCACTTGTGTTAGAGTTGAAAAACCACTTTTCGCACTTGTGTTAGTGTTGAAAAACCACTTTTCGCACTTGTGTTGGTGCAAGAAACCACTTTTGCACTTGTATTAGTGTGGAAAAAACACTTTTCGCACTTGTGTTAGTGTTGAAAAACCACTTTTCGCACCTGTGTAAGTGTTGAAAAACCACTTTTTGCACTTGTGTTAGTGTTGAAAAACCACTTTTCTCACTTGTGTTGGTGCAGGAAACCACTTTTGCACTTGTTTTAGTGTGGAAAAACCACTTTTCGCACTTGTGTTAGTGTTGAAAAACCACTTTTCGCACTTGTGTTAGTGTTGAAACACCACTTTTCGCACTTGTGTTTGTGCAGGAAACCACTTTTGCACTTGTATTAGTGTGGAAAAAACACTTTGCACTTGTGATAGTGTTGAAAAACCACTTTTCACACTTGTGTTAGTGTTGAAAAACGACTTTTCGCACTTGTGTTCGTCTTGAAAAACCACTTTTCGCACTTGTGTTGGGGCAGGAAACCACTTTTGCACTTGTATTAGTGTGGAAAAAACACTTTTTGCACTTGTGATAGTGTGGAAAAACCACTTTTCGCACTTGTGTTGGTGTTGAAAAACCACTTTTCGCACTTGTGTTAATGTTGAAAAACCACTTTTCGCACTTGTGTTAGTGTTGAAACACCACTTTTCGCACTTGTGTTGGTGCAGGAAACCACTTTTGCACTTGTATTAGTGTGGAAAAAACACCCTTTTGCACTTGTGATAGTGTTGAAAAACCACTTTTCGCACTTGTGTTAGTGTTGAAAAACCACTTTTCGCACTTGTGTTAGTGTTGAAAAACCACTTTTCGCACTTGTGTTGGTGCAAGAAACCACTTTTGCACTTGTATTAGTGTGAAAAAAACACTTTTCGCACTTGTGTTAGTGTTGAAAAACCACTTTTCGCACTTGTGTAAGTGTTGAAAAACCACTTTTTGCACTTGTGTTAGTGTTGAAAAACCACTTTTTGCACTTGTGTTGGTGCAGGAAACCACTTTTGCACTTGTATTAGTGTGGAAAAAACACTTTTTGCACTTGTGATAGTGTTGAAAAACCACTTTTCGCACTTGTGTTAGTGTTGAAAAACCACATTTCGCACTTGTGTTGGTGCAGGAAACCACTTTCGCACTTGTGTTGGTGCAGGAAACCACTTTTGCACTTGTATTAGTGTGGAAAAACCACTTTTCGCACTTGTGTTAGTGTTGAAAAACCACTTTTCGCACTTGTGTTAGTGTTGAAACACCACTTTTCGCACTTGTGTTTGTGCAGGAAACCACTTTTGCACTTGTATTAGTGTGGAAAAAACACTTTGCACTTCTGATAGTGTTGAAAAACCACTTTTCGCACTTGTGTTAGTGTTGAAAAACCACTTTTCGCACTTGTGTTGGTGCAGGAAACCACTTTTGCACTTGTTTTAGTGTGGAAAAACCACTTTTCGCACTTGTGTTAGTGTTGAAAAACCACTTTTCGCACTTGTATTAGTGTGGAAAAAACACTTTTTGCACTTGTGATAGTGTTGAAAAACCACTTTTCACACTTGTGTTAGTGTTGAAAAACCACTTTTCGCACTTGTGTTGGTGCAGGAAACCACATTTGCACTTCTATTAGTGTGGAAAAAACACTGTTTGCACTTGTGATAGTGTTGAAAAACCACTTTTCGCACTCGTGTTAGTGTTGAAAAACCACTTTTCGCAATTGTGTTGGTGCAGGAAACCACTTTTGCACTTGTATTAGTGTGGAAAAAACACTTTTTGCACTTGTGATAGTGTTGAAAAACCACTCTTCGCACCTGTGTTAGTGTTGAAAAACCACTTTTCGCACTTGTGTTGGTACAGGAAACCACTTTTGCACTTGTATTAGTGTGGAAAAACCACTTTTCGCACTTGTGTTAGTGTTGAAAAACGACTTTTCGCACTTGTGTTCGTCTTGAAAAACCACTTTTCGCACTTGTGTTGGTGCAGGAAACCACTTTTGCACTTGTATTAGTGTGGAAAAAACACTTTTTGCACTTGTGATAGTGTGGAAAAAGCACTTTTCGCACTTGTGTTGGTGTTGAAAAACCACTTTTCGCACTTGTGTTAATGTTGAAAAACCACTTTTCGCACTTGTGTTAGTGTTGAAACACCACTTTTCGCACTTGTGTTGGTGCAGGAAACCACTTTTGCACTTGTATTAGTGTGGAAAAAACACCCTTTTGGCACTTGTGATAGTGTTGAAAAACCACTTTTCGCACTTGTGTTAGTGTTGAAAAACCACTTTTCGCACTTGTGTTAGTGTTGAAAAACCACTTTTCGCACTTGTGTTGGTGCAAGAAACCACTTTTGCACTTGTATTAGTGTGGAAAAAACACTTTTCGCACTTGTGTTAGTGTTGAAAAACCACTTTTCGCACCTGTGTAAGTGTTGAAAAACCACTTTTTGCACTTGTGTTAGTGTTGAAAAACCACTTTTTGCACTTGTGTTGGTGCAGGAAACCACTTTTGCACTTGTATTAGTGTGGAAAAAACACTTTTTGCACTTGTGATAGTGTTGAAAAACCACTTTTCGCACTTGTGTTAGTGTTGAAAAACCACATTTCGCACTTGTGTTGGTGCAGGAAACCACTTTCGCACTTGTGTTGGTGCAGGAAACCACTTTTGCACTTGTATTAGTGTGGAAAAACCACTTTTCGCACTTGTGTTAGTGTTGAAAAACCACTTTTCGCACTTGTGTTAGTGTTGAAACACCACTTTTCGCACTTGTGTTTGTGCAGGAAACCACTTTTGCACTTGTATTAGTGTGGAAAAAACACTTTGCACTTGTGATAGTGTTGAAAAACCACTTTTCGCACTTGTGTTAGTGTTGAAAAACCACTTTTCGCACTTGTGTTGGTGCAGGAAACCACTTTTGCACTTGTTTTAGTGTGGAAAAACCACTTTTCGCACTTGTGTTAGTGTTGAAAAACCACTTTTCGCACTTGTGTTAGTGTTGAAACACCACTTTTCGCACTTGTGTTTGTGCAGGAAACCACTTTTGCACTTGTATTAGTGTGGAAAAAACACTTTGCACTTGTGATAGTGTTGAAAAACCACTTTTCACACTTGTGTTAGTGTTGAAAAACGACTTTTCGCACTTGTGTTCGTCTTGAAAAACCACTTTTCGCACTTGTGTTGGTGCAGGAAACCACTTTTGCACTTGTATTAGTGTGGAAAAAACACTTTTTGCACTTGTGATAGTGTGGAAAAACCACTTTTCGCACTTGTGTTGGTGTTGAAAAACCACTTTTTGCACTTGTGTTAATGTTGAAAAACCACTTTTCGCACTTGTGTTAGTGTTGAAACACCACTTTTCGCACTTGTGTTGGTGCAGGAAACCACTTTTGCACTTGTATTAGTGTGGAAAAAACACCCTTTTTGCACTTGTGATAGTGTTGAAAAACCACTTTTCGCACTTGTGTTAGTGTTGAAAAACCACTTTTCGCACTTGTGTTAGTGTTGAAAAACCACTTTTCGCACTTGTGTTGGTGCAAGAAACCACTTTTGCACTTGTATTAGTGTGGAAAAAACACTTTTCGCACTTGTGTTAGTGTTGAAAAACCACTTTTCGCACTTGTGTAAGTGTTGAAAAACCACTTTTTGCACTTGTGTTAGTGTTGAAAAACCACTTTTTGCACTTGTGTTGGTGCAGGAAACCACTTTTGCACTTGTATTAGTGTGGAAAAAACACTTTTTGCACTTGTGATAGTGTTGAAAAACCACTTTTCGCACTTGTGTTAGTGTTGAAAAACCACATTTCGCACTTGTGTTGGTGCAGGAAACCACTTTCGCACTTGTGTTGGTGCAGGAAACCACTTTTGCACTTGTATTAGTGTGGAAAAACCACTTTTCGCACTTGTGTTAGTGTTGAAAAACCACTTTTCGCACTTGTGTTAGTGTTGAAACACCACTTTTCGCACTTGTGTTTGTGCAGGAAACCACTTTTGCACTTGTATTAGTGTGGAAAAAACACTTTGCACTTCTGATAGTGTTGAAAAACCACTTTTCGCACTTCTGTTAGTGTTGAAAAACCACTTTTCGCACTTGTGTTGGTGCAGGAAACCACTTTTGCACTTGTTTTAGTGTGGAAAAACCACTTTTCGCACTTGTGTTAGTGTTGAAAAACCAATTTTCGCACTTGTGTTAGTGTTGAAACACCACTTTTCGCACTTGTGTTTGTGCAGGAAACCACTTTTGCACTTGTATTAGTGTGGAAAAAACACTTTGCACTTGTGATAGTGTTGAAAAACCACTTTTCACACTTGTGTTAGTGTTGAAAAACCACTTTTCGCACTTGTGTTAATGTTGAAAAACCACTTTTTGCACTTGTGTTGGTGCAGGAAACCACTTTTGCACTTGTATTAGTGTGGAAAAATCACTTTTCGCACATGTGTTAGTGTTGAAAAACCACTTTTCACACTTGTATTAGTGTTGAGAAACCACTTTTCACACTTGTGTTGGTGCAGGAAACCACTTTTGCACTTGCATTAGTGTGGAAAAAACACTTTTTGCACTTGTGATAGTGTTGAAAAACCACTTTTCGCACTTGTGTTAGTGTTGAAAAACCACTTTTCGCACTTGTGTTAGTGTTGAAAAACCACTTTTCGCACTTGTGTTGGTGCAGGAAACCACTTTTGCACTTGTATTAGTGTGGAAAAAACACTTTTTGCACTTGTGATAGTGTTGAAAAACCACTTTTCACACTTGTGTTAGTGTTGAAAAACCACTTTTCGCACTTGTGTTAATGTTGAAAAACCACTTTTTGCACTTGTGTTGGTGCAGGAAACCACTTTTGCACTTGTATTAGTGTGGAAAAATCACTTTTCACACATGTGTTCGTGTTGAAAAACCACTTTTTACACTTGTGTTAGTGTTGAAAAACCACTTTTCGCACTTGTGTTGGTGCAGGAAACCACTTTTGCACTTGTATTAGTGTGGAAAAAACACTTTTTGCACTTGTGATAGTGTTGAAAAACCACTTTTCGCACTTGTGTTAGTGTTGAAAAACCACTTTTCGCACTTGTGTTGGTGCAGGAAACCACTTTTGCACTTGTATAAGTGTGGAAAAAACACTTTTTGCACTTGTGATAGTGTTGAAAAACCACTTTTCGCACTTGTGGTTAGTGTTGAAAAATCACTTTTCGCACTTGTGTTCGTGTTGAAAAAGCACTTTTCGCACTTGTGTTGGTGCAGGAAACCACTTTTGCACTTGTATTATTGTGGAAAAAACACTTTTTGCACTTGTGATAGTGTTGAAAAACCACTTTTCGCACTTGTGTTAGTGTTGAAAAACCACTTTTCGCACTTGTGTTAGTGTTGAAAAACCACTTTTCGCACTTGTGTTGGTGCAGGAAACCACTTTTGCACTTGTATTAGTGTGGAAAAAACACTTTTTGCACTTGTGATAGTGTTGAAAAACCACTTTTCGCACTTGTGTTAGTGTTGAAAAACCACTTTTCGCACTTGTGTTAGTGTTGAAAAACCACTTTTCGCACTTGTGTTGGTGCAGGAAACCACTTTTGCACTTGTATTAGTGTGGAAAAAACACTTTTTGCACTTGTGATAGTGTGGAAAAAACACCTTTCGCACTTGTGTTAGTGTTGAAAAACCACTTTTCGCACCTGTGTTAGTGTTGGAAAACCACTTTTCGCACTTGTGTTGGTGCAGGAAAATCACTTTTGCACTTGTATTAGTGTGGAAAAAACACTTTTTGCACTTGTGATAGTGTTGAAAAACCACTTTTCGCACTTGTGTTAGTGTTGAAAAACCACTTTTCGCACTTGTGTTGGTGCAGGAAACCACTTTTGCACTTGTATTAGTGTGGAAAAACCACTTTTCGCACTTGTGTTAGAGTTGAAAAACCACTTTTCGCACTTGTGTTAGTGTTGAAACACCACTTTTCGCACTTGTGTTTGTGCAGGAAACCACTTTTGCACTTGTATTAGTGTGGAAAAAACACCCTTTTTGCACTTGTGATAGTGTTGAAAAACCACTTTTCGCACTTGTGTTAGTGTTGAAAAACCACTTTTCGCACTTGTGTTAGTGTTGAAAAACCACTTTTCGCACTTGTGTTGGTGCAAGAAACCACTTTTGCACTTGTATTAGTGTGGAAAAAACACTTTTCGCACTTGTGTTAGTGTTGAAAAACCACTTTTCGCACTTGTGTTAGTGTTGAAAAACCACTTTTTGCACTTGTGTTAGTGTTGAAAAACCACTTTTTGCACTTGTGTTGGTGCAGGAAACCACTTTTGCACTTGTATTAGTGTGGAAAAAACACTTTTTGCACTTGTGATAGTGTTGAAAAACCACTTTTCGCACTTGTGTTGGTGTTGAAAAACCACATTTCGCACTTGTGTTAGTGTTGAAAAACCACTTTTCGCACTTGTGTTGGTGCAGGAAACCACTTTCGCACTTGTGTTGGTGCAGGAAACCACTTTTGCACTTGTATTAGTGTGGAAAAATCACTTTTCACACATGTGTTCGTGTTGAAAAACCACTTTTTACACTTGTGTTAGTGTTGAAAAACCACTTTTCGCACTTGTGTTGGTGCAGGAAACCACTTTTGCACTTGTATTAGTGTGGAAAAAACACTTTTTGCACTTGTGATAGTGTTGAAAAACCACTTTTCGCACTTGTGTTAGTGTTGAAAAACCACTTTTCGCACTTGTGTTGGTGCAGGAAACCACTTTTGCACTTGTATAAGTGTGGAAAAAACACTTTTTGCACTTGTGATAGTGTTGAAAAACCACTTTTCGCACTTGTGGTTAGTGTTGAAAAACCACTTTTCGCACTTGTGTTAGTGTTGAAAAACCACTTTTCGCACTTGTGTTGGTGCAGGAAACCACTTTTGCACTTGTATTATTGTGGAAAAAACACTTTTTGCACTTGTGATAGTGTTGAAAAACCACTTTTCGCACTTGTGTTAGTGTTGAAAAACCACTTTTCGCACTTGTGTTAGTGTTGAAAAACCACTTTTCGCACTTGTGTTGGTGCAGGAAACCACTTTTGCACTTGTATTAGTGTGGAAAAAACACTTTTTGCACTTGTGATAGTGTTGAAAAACCACTTTTCGCACTTGTGTTAGTGTTGAAAAACCACTTTTCGCACTTGTGTTAGTGTTGAAAAACCACTTTTCGCACTTGTTTTGGTGCAGGAAACCACTTTTGCACTTGTATTAGTGTGGAAAAAACACTTTTTGCACTTGTGATAGTGTGGAAAAAACACCTTTCGCACTTGTGTTAGTGTTGAAAAACCACTTTTCGCACTTGTGTTAGTGTTGAAAAACCACTTTTCGCACTCATGTTGGTGCAGGAAACCACTTTTGCACTTGTATTAGTGTGGAAAAAACACTTTTTGCACTTGTGATAGTGTTGAAAAACCACTTTTCGCACTTGTGTTAGTGTTGAAAAACCAATTTTTGCACTTGTGTTGGTGCAGGAAACCACTTTTGCACTTGTATTAGTGTGGAAAAACCACTTTTCGCACTTGAGTTAGTGTTGAAAAACCACTTTTCGCACCTGTGTTAGTGTTGGAAAACCACTTTTCGCACTTGTGTTGGTGCAGGAAAACCACTTTTGCACTTGTATTAGTGTGGGAAAAACACTTTTTGCACTTGTGATAGTGTTGAAAAACCACTTTTCGCACTTGTGTTAGTGTTGAAAAACCACTTTTCGCACTTGTGTTGGTGCAGGAAACCACTTTTGCACTTGTATTAGTGTGGAAAAACCACTTTTCGCACTTGTGTTAGAGTTGAAAAACCACTTTTCGCACTTGTGTTAGTGTTGAAACACCACTTTTCGCACTTGTGTTTGTGCAGGAAACCACTTTTGCACTTGTATTAGTGTGGAAAAAACACCCTTTTTGCACTTGTGATAGTGTTGAAAAACCACTTTTCGCACTTGTGTTAGTGTTGAAAAACCACTTTTCGCACTTGTGTTAGTGTTGAAAAACCACTTTTCGCACTTGTGTTGGTGCAAGAAACCACTTTTGCACTTGTATTAGTGTGGAAAAAACACTTTTCGCACTTGTGTTAGTGTTGAAAAACCACTTTTCGCACTTGTGTTAGTGTTGAAAAACCACTTTTTGCACTTGTGTTAGTGTTGAAAAACCACTTTTTGCACTTGTGTTGGTGCAGGAAACCACTTTTGCACTTGTATTAGTGTGGAAAAAACACTTTTTGCACTTGTGATAGTGTTGAAAAACCACTTTTCGCACTTGTGTTAGTGTTGAAAAACCACATTTCGCACTTGTGTTAGTCTTGAAAAACCACTTTTCGCACTTGTGTTGGTGCAGGAAACCACTTTTGCACTTGTATTAGTGTGGAAAAAACACTTTTTGCACTTGTGATAGTGTTGAAAAACCACTTTTCGCACTTGTGTTAGTGTTGAAAAACCACTTTTCGCACTTGTGTTAGTGTTGAAAAACCACTTTTCGCACTTGTTTTGGTGCAGGAAACCACTTTTGCACTTGTATTAGTGTGGAAAAAACACTTTTTGCACTTGTGATAGTGTGGAAAAAACACCTTTCGCACTTGTGTTAGTGTTGAAAAACCACTTTTCGCACTTGTGTTAGTGTTGAAAAACCACTTTTCGCACTCATGTTGGTGCAGGAAACCACTTTTGCACTTGTATTAGTGTGGAAAAAACACTTTTTGCACTTGTGATAGTGTTGAAAAACCACTTTTCGCACTTGTGTTAGTGTTGAAAAACCAATTTTTGCACTTGTGTTGGTGCAGGAAACCACTTTTGCACTTGTATTAGTGTGGAAAAACCACTTTTCGCACTTGAGTTAGTGTTGAAAAACCACTTTTCGCACCTGTGTTAGTGTTGGAAAACCACTTTTCGCACTTGTGTTGGTGCAGGAAAACCACTTTTGCACTTGTATTAGTGTGGAAAAAACACTTTTTGCACTTGTGATAGTGTTGAAAAACCACTTTTCGCACTTGTGTTAGTGTTGAAAAACCACTTTTCGCACTTGTGTTGGTGCAGGAAACCACTTTTGCACTTGTATTAGTGTGGAAAAACCACTTTTCGCACTTGTGTTAGAGTTGAAAAACCACTTTTCGCACTTGTGTTAGTGTTGAAACACCACTTTTCGCACTTGTGTTTGTGCAGTAAACCACTTTTGCACTTGTATTAGTGTGGAAAAAACACCCTTTTTGCACTTGTGATAGTGTTGAAAAACCACTTTTCGCACTTGTGTTAGTGTTGAAAAACCACTTTTCGCACTTGTGTTAGTGTTGAAAAACCACTTTTCGCACTTGTGTTGGTGCAAGAAACCACTTTTGCACTTGTATTAGTGTGGAAAAAACACTTTTCGCACTTGTGTTAGTGTTGAAAAACCACTTTTCGCACTTGTGTTAGTGTTGAAAAACCACTTTTTGCACTTGTGTTAGTGTTGAAAAACCACTTTTTGCACTTGTGTTGGTGCAGGAAACCACTTTTGCACTTGTATTAGTGTGGAAAAAACACTTTTTGCACTTGTGATAGTGTTGAAAAACCACTTTTCGCACTTGTGTTAGTGTTGAAAAACCACATTTCGCACTTGTGTTAGTGTTGAAAAACCACTTTTCGCACTTGTGTTGGTGCAGGAAACCACTTTCGCACTTGTGTTGGTGCAGGAAACCACTTTTGCACTTGTATTAGTGTGGAAAAACCACTTTTCGCACTTGTGTTAGTGTTGAAAAACCACTTTTCGCACTTGTGTTAGTGTTGAAACACCACTTTTAGCACTTGTGTTTGTGCAGGAAACCACTTTTGCACTTGTATTAGTGTGGAAAAAACACTTTGCACTTGTGATAGTGTTGAAAAACCACTTTTCGCACTTGTGTTAGTGTTGAAAAACCACTTTTCGCACTTGTGTTGGTGCAGGAAACCACTCTGCACTTGTATTAGTGTGGAAAAACCACTTTTCGCACTTCTGTTAGTGTTGAAAAACCACTTTTCGCACTTGTGTTAGTGTTGAAACACCACTTTTCGCACTTGTGTTTGTGCAGGAAACCACTTTTGCACTTGTATTAGTGTGGAAAAAACACTTTGCACTTGTGATAGTGTTGAAAAACCACTTTTCACACTTGTGTTAGTGTTGAAAAACCACTTTTCGCACTTGTGTTAATGTTGAAAAACCACTTTTTGCACTTGTGTTGGTGCAGGAAACCACTTTTGCACTTGTATTAGTGTGGAAAAATCACTTTTCGCACATGTGTTAGTGTTGAAAAACCACTTTTCACACTTGTGTTAGTGTTGAGAAACCACTTTTCACACTTGTGTTGGTGCAGGAAACCACTTTTGCACTTGTATTAGTGTGGAAAAAACACTTTTTGCACTTGTGATAGTGTTGAAAAACCACTTTTCACACTTGTGTTAGTGTTGAAAAACCACTTTTCGCACTTGTGTTAATGTTGAAAAACCACTTTTTGCACTTGTGTTGGTGCAGGAAACCACTTTTGCACTTGTATTAGTGTGGAAAAATCACTTTTCGCACATGTGTTAGTGTTGAAAAACCACTTTTCGCACTTGTGTTGGTGCAGGAAACCACTTTTGCACTTGTATTAGTGTGGAAAAAACACTTTTTGCACTTGTGATAGTGTTGAAAAACCACTTTTCACACTTGTCTTAGTGTTGAAAAACCACTTTTCGCACTTGTGTTGGTGCAGGAAACCACATTTGCACTTCTATTAGTGTGGAAAAAACACTGTTTGCACTTGTGATAGTGTTGAAAAACCACTTTTCGCACTCGTGTTAGTGTTGAAAAACCACTTTTCGCAATTGTGTTGGTGCAGGAAACCACTTTTGCACTTGTATTAGTGTGGAAAAAACACTTTTTGCACTTGTGATAGTGTTGAAAAACCACTCTTCGCACCTGTGTTAGTGTTGAAAAACCACTTTTCGCACTTGTGTTGGTACAGGAAACCACTTTTGCACTTGTATTAGTGTGGAAAAACCACTTTTCGCACTTGTGTTAGTGTTGAAAAACGACTTTTCGCACTTGTGTTCGTCTTGAAAAACCACTTTTCGCACTTGTGTTGGTGCAGGAAACCACTTTTGCACTTGTATTAGTGTGGAAAAAACACTTTTTGCACTTGTGATAGTGTGGAAAAACCACTTTTCGCACTTGTGTTGGTGTTGAAAAACCACTTTTCGCACTTGTGTTAATGTTGAAAAACCACTTTTCGCACTTGTGTTAGTGTTGAAACACCACTTTTCGCACTTGTGTTGGTGCAGGAAACCACTTTTGCACTTGTATTAGTGTGGAAAAAACACCCTTTTTGCACTTGTGATAGTGTTGAAAAACCACTTTTCGCACTTGTGTTAGTGTTGAAAAACCACTTTTCGCACTTGTGTTAGTGTTGAAAAACCACTTTTCGCACTTGTGTTGGTGCAAGAAACCACTTTTGCACTTGTATTAGTGTGGAAAAAACACTTTTCGCACTTGTGTTAGTGTTGAAAAACCACTTTTCGCACTTGTGTAAGTGTTGAAAAACCACTTTTTGCACTTGTGTTTGTGTTAAAAAACCACTTTTTGCACTTGTGTTGGTGCAGGAAACCACTTTTGCACTTGTATTAGTGTGGAAAAAACACTTTTTGCACTTGTGATAGTGTTGAAAAACCACTTTTCGCACTTGTGTTAGTGTTGAAAAACCACATTTCGCACTTGTGTTAGTGTTGAAAAACCACTTTTCGCACTTGTGTTGGTGCAGGAAACCACTTTCGCACTTGTGTTGGTGCAGGAAACCACTTTTGCACTTGTATTAGTGTGGAAAAACCACTTTTCGCACTTGTGTTAGTGTTGAAAAACCACTTTTCGCACTTGTGTTAGTGTTGAAACACCACTTTTCGCACTTGTGTTTGTGCAGGAAACCACTTTTGCACTTGTATTAGTGTGGAAAAAACACTTTGCACTTGTGATAGTGTTGAAAAACCACTTTTCGCACTTGTGTTAGTGTTGAAAAACCACTTTTCGCACATGTGTTGGTGCAGGAAACCACTCTGCACTTGTATTAGTGTGGAAAAACCACTTTTCGCACTTCTGTTAGTGTTGAAAAACCACTTTTCGCACTTGTGTTAGTGTTGAAACACCACTTTTCGCACTTGTGTTTGTGCAGGAAACCACTTTTGCACTTGTATTAGTGTGGAAAAAACACTTTGCACTTGTGATAGTGTTGAAAAACCACTTTTCACACTTGTGTTAGTGTTGAAAAACCACTTTTCGCACTTGTGTTAATGTTGAAAAACCACTTTTTGCACTTGTGTTGGTGCAGGAAACCACTTTTGCACTTGTATTAGTGTGGAAAAATCACTTTTCGCACATGTGTTAGTGTTGAAAAACCACTTTTCACACTTTTGTTAGTGTTGAGAAACCACTTTTCACACTTGTGTTGGTGCAGGAAACCACTTTTGCACTTGTATTAGTGTGGAAAAAACACTTTTTGCACTTGTGATAGTGTTGAAAAACCACTTTTCACACTTGTGTTAGTGTTGAAAAACCACTTTTCGCACTTGTGTTAATGTTGAAAAACCACTTTTTGCACTTGTGTTGGTGCAGGAAACCACTTTTGCACTTGTATTAGTGTGGAAAAATCACTTTTCGCACATGTGTTAGTGTTGAAAAACCACTTTTCGCACTTGTGTTGGTGCAGGAAACCACTTTTGCACTTGTATTAGTGTGGAAAAAACACTTTTTGCACTTGTGATAGTGTTGAAAAACCACTTTTCACACTTGTCTTCGTGTTGAAAAACCACTTTTCGCACTTGTGTTGGTGCAGGAAACCACATTTGCACTTCTATTAGTGTGGAAAAAACACTGTTTGCACTTGTGATAGTGTTGAAAAACCACTTTTCGCACTCGTGTTAGTGTTGAAAAACCACTTTTCGCAATTGTGTTGGTGCAGGAAACCACTTTTGCACTTGTATTAGTGTGGAAAAAACACTTTTTGCACTTGTGATAGTGTTGAAAAACCACTCTTCGCACCTGTGTTAGTGTTGAAAAACCACTTTTCGCACTTGTGTTGGTACAGGAAACCACTTTTGCACTTGTATTAGTGTGGAAAAACCACTTTTCGCACTTGTGTTAGTGTTGAAAAACGACTTTTCGCACTTGTGTTCGTCTTGAAAAACCACTTTTCGCACTTGTGTTGGTGCAGGAAACCACTTTTGCACTTGTATTAGTGTGGAAAAAACACTTTTTGCACTTGTGATAGTGTGGAAAAACCACTTTTCGCACTTGTGTTGGTGTTGAAAAACCACTTTTCGCACTTGTGTTAATGTTGAAAAACCACTTTTCGCACTTGTGTTAGTGTTGAAACACCACTTTTCGCACTTGTGTTGGTGCAGGAAACCACTTTTGCACTTGTATTAGTGTGGAAAAAACACCCTTTTTGCACTTGTGATAGTGTTGAAAAACCACTTTTCGCACTTGTGTTAGTGTTGAAAAACCACTTTTCGCACTTGTGTTAGTGTTGAAAAACCACTTTTCGCACTTGTGTTGGTGCAAGAAACCACTTTTGCACTTGTATTAGTGTGGAAAAAACACTTTTCGCACTTGTGTTAGTGTTGAAAAACCACTTTTCGCACTTGTGTAAGTGTTGAAAAACCACTTTTTGCACTTGTGTTAGTGTTGAAAAACCACTTTTTGCACTTGTGTTGGTGCAGGAAACCACTTTTGCACTTGTATTAGTGTGGAAAAAAACACTTTTTGCACTTGTGATAGTGTTGAAAAACCACTTTTCGCACTTGTGTTAGTGTTGAAAAACCACATTTCGCACTTGTGTTGGTGCAGGAAACCACTTTCGCACTTGTGTTGGTGCAGGAAACCACTTTTGCACTTGTATTAGTGTGGAAAAAACACTTTGCACTTGTGATAGTGTTGAAAAACCACTTTTCACACTTGTGTTAGTGTTGAAAAACCACTTTTCGCACTTGTGTTGGTGCAGGAAACCACTTTTGCACTTGTTTTAGTGTGGAAAAACCACTTTTCGCACTTGTGTTAGTGTTGAAAAACCACTTTTCGCACTTGTGTTAGTGTTGAAACACCACTTTTCGCACTTGTGTTTGTGCAGGAAACCACTTTTGCACTTGTATTAGTGTGGAAAAAACACTTTGCACTTGTGATAGTGTTGAAAAACCACTTTTCACACTTGTGTTAGTGTTGAAAAACGACTTTTCGCACTTGTGTTCGTCTTGAAAAACCACTTTTCGCACTTGTGTTGGTGCAGGAAACCACTTTTGCACTTGTATTAGTGTGGAAAAAACACTTTTTGCACTTGTGATAGTGTGGAAAAACCACTTTTCGCACTTGTGTTGGTGTTGAAAAACCACTTTTCGCACTTGTGTTAATGTTGAAAAACCACTTTTCGCACTTGTGTTAGTGTTGAAACACCACTTTTCGCACTTGTGTTGGTGCAGGAAACCACTTTTGCACTTGTATTAGTGTGGAAAAAACACCCTTTTTGCACTTGTGATAGTGTTGAAAAACCACTTTTCGCACTTGTGTTAGTGTTGAAAAACCACTTTTCGCACTTGTGTTAGTGTTGAAAAACCACTTTTCGCACTTGTGTTGGTGCAAGAAACCACTTTTGCACTTGTATTAGTGTGGAAAAAACACTTTTCGCACTTGTGTTAGTGTTGAAAAACCACTTTTCGCACTTGTGTAAGTGTTGAAAAACGACTTTTTGCACTTGTGTTAGTGTTGAAAAACCACTTTTTGCACTTGTGTTGGTGCAGGAAACCACTTTTGCACTTGTATTAGTGTGGAAAAAACACTTTTTGCACTTGTGATAGTGTTGAAAAACCACTTTTCGCACTTGTGTTAGTGTTGAAAAACCACATTTCGCACTTGTGTTGGTGCAGGAAACCACTTTCGCACTTGTGTTGGTGCAGGAAACCACTTTTGCACTTGTATTAGTGTGGAAAAACCACTTTTCGCACCTGTGTTAGTGTTGAAAAACCACTTTTCGCACTTGTGTTAGTGTTGAAACACAACTTTTCGCACTTGTGTTTGTGCAGGAAACCACTTTTGCACTTGTATTAGTGTGGAAAAAACACTTTGCACTTCTGATAGTGTTGAAAAACCACTTTTCGCACTTGTGTTAGTGTTGAAAAACCACTTTTCGCACTTGTGTTGGTGCAGGAAACCACTTTTGCACTTGTTTTAGTGTGGAAAAACCACTTTTCGCACTTGTGTTAGTGTTGAAAAACCACTTTTCGCACTTGTATTAGTGTGGAAAAAACACTTTTTGCACTTGTGATAGTGTTGAAAAACCACTTTTCACACTTGTGTTAGTGTTGAAAAACCACTTTTCGCACTTGTGTTGGTGCAGGAAACCACATTTGCACTTCTATTAGTGTGGAAAAAACACTGTTTGCACTTGTGATAGTGTTGAAAAACCACTTTTCGCACTCGTGTTAGTGTTGAAAAACCACTTTTCGCAATTGTGTTGGTGCAGGAAACCACTTTTGCACTTGTATTAGTGTGGAAAAAAACACTTTTTGCACTTGTGATAGTGTTGAAAAACCACTCTTCGCACCTGTGTTAGTGTTGAAAAACCACTTTTCGCACTTGTGTTGGTACAGGAAACCACTTTTGCACTTGTATTAGTGTGGAAAAACCACTTTTCGCACTTGTGTTAGTGTTGAAAAACGACTTTTCGCACTTGTGTTCGTCTTGAAAAACCACTTTTCGCACTTGTGTTGGTGCAGGAAACCACTTTTGCACTTGTATTAGTGTGGAAAAAACACTTTTTGCACTTGTGATAGTGTGGAAAAACCACTTTTCGCACTTGTGTTGGTGCAAGAAACCACTTTTGCACTTGTATTAGTGTGGAAAAAACACTTTTCGCACTTGTGTTAGTGTTGAAAAACCACTTTTCGCACCTGTGTAAGTGTTGAAAAACCACTTTTTGCACTTGTGTTAGTGTTGAAAAACCACTTTTTGCACTTGTGTTGGTGCAGGAAACCACTTTTGCACTTGTATTAGTGTGGAAAAAACACTTTTTGCACTTGTGATAGTGTTGAAAAACCACTTTTCGCACTTGTGTTAGTGTTGAAAAACCACATTTCGCACTTGTGTTGGTGCAGGAAACCACTTTCGCACTTGTGTTGGTGCAGGAAACCACTTTTGCACTTGTATTAGTGTGGAAAAACCACTTTTCGCACTTGTGTTAGTGTTGAAACACCACTTTTAGCACTTGTGTTTGTGCAGGAAACCACTTTTGCACTTGTATTAGTGTGGAAAAAACACTTTGCACTTGTGATAGTGTTGAAAAACCACTTTTCGCACTTGTGTTAGTGTTGAAAAACCACTTTTCGCACTTGTGTTGGTGCAGGAAACCACTCTGCACTTGTATTAGTGTGGAAAAACCACTTTTCGCACTTCTGTTAGTGTTGAAAAACCACTTTTCGCACTTGTGTTAGTGTTGAAACACCACTTTTCGCACTTGTGTTTGTGCAGGAAACCACTTTTGCACTTGTATTAGTGTGGAAAAAACACTTTGCACTTGTGATAGTGTTGAAAAACCACTTTTCACACTTGTGTTAGTGTTGAAAAACCACTTTTCGCACTTGTGTTAATGTTGAAAAACCACTTTTTGCACTTGTGTTGGTGCAGGAAACCACTTTTGCACTTGTATTAGTGTGGAAAAATCACTTTTCGCACATGTGTTAGTGTTGAAAAACCACTTTTCACACTTGTGTTAGTGTTGAGAAACCACTTTTCACACTTGTGTTGGTGCAGGAAACCACTTTTGCACTTGTATTAGTGTGGAAAAAACACTTTTTGCACTTGTGATAGTGTTGAAAAACCACTTTTCACACTTGTGTTAGTGTTGAAAAACCACTTTTCGCACTTGTGTTAATGTTGAAAAACCACTTTTTGCACTTGTGTTGGTGCAGGAAACCACTTTTGCACTTGTATTAGTGTGGAAAAATCACTTTTCGCACATGTGTTAGTGTTGAAAAACCACTTTTCGCACTTGTGTTGGTGCAGGAAACCACTTTTGCACTTGTATTAGTGTGGAAAAAACACTTTTTGCACTTGTGATAGTGTTGAAAAACCACTTTTCACACTTGTCTTAGTGTTGAAAAACCACTTTTCGCACTTGTGTTGGTGCAGGAAACCACATTTGCACTTCTATTAGTGTGGAAAAAACACTGTTTGCACTTGTGATAGTGTTGAAAAACCACTTTTCGCACTCGTGTTAGTGTTGAAAAACCACTTTTCGCAATTGTGTTGGTGCAGGAAACCACTTTTGCACTTGTATTAGTGTGGAAAAAACACTTTTTGCACTTGTGATAGTGTTGAAAAACCACTCTTCGCACCTGTGTTAGTGTTGAAAAACCACTTTTCGCACTTGTGTTGGTACAGGAAACCACTTTTGCACTTGTATTAGTGTGGAAAAACCACTTTTCGCACTTGTGTTAGTGTTGAAAAACGACTTTTCGCACTTGTGTTCGTCTTGAAAAACCACTTTTCGCACTTGTGTTGGTGCAGGAAACCACTTTTGCACTTGTATTAGTGTGGAAAAAACACTTTTTGCACTTGTGATAGTGTGGAAAAACCACTTTTCGCACTTGTGTTGGTGTTGAAAAACCACTTTTCGCACTTGTGTTAATGTTGAAAAACCACTTTTCGCACTTGTGTTAGTGTTGAAACACCACTTTTCGCACTTGTGTTGGTGCAGGAAACCACTTTTGCACTTGTATTAGTGTGGAAAAAACACCCTTTTTGCACTTGTGATAGTGTTGAAAAACCACTTTTCGCACTTGTGTTAGTGTTGAAAAACCACTTTTCGCACTTGTGTTAGTGTTGAAAAACCACTTTTCGCACTTGTGTTGGTGCAAGAAACCACTTTTGCACTTGTATTAGTGTGGAAAAAACACTTTTCGCACTTGTGTTAGTGTTGAAAAACCACTTTTCGCACTTGTGTAAGTGTTGAAAAACCACTTTTTGCACTTGTGTTTGTGTTGAAAAACCACTTTTTGCACTTGTGTTGGTGCAGGAAACCACTTTTGCACTTGTATTAGTGTGGAAAAAACACTTTTTGCACTTGTGATAGTGTTGAAAAACCACTTTTCGCACTTGTGTTAGTGTTGAAAAACCACATTTCGCACTTGTGTTAGTGTTGAAAAACCACTTTTCGCACTTGTGTTGGTGCAGGAAACCACTTTCGCACTTGTGTTGGTGCAGGAAACCACTTTTGCACTTGTATTAGTGTGGAAAAACCACTTTTCGCACTTGTGTTAGTGTTGAAAAACCACTTTTCGCACTTGTGTTAGTGTTGAAACACCACTTTTCGCACTTGTGTTTGTGCAGGAAACCACTTTTGCACTTGTATTAGTGTGGAAAAAACACTTTGCACTTGTGATAGTGTTGAAAAACCACTTTTCGCACTTGTGTTAGTGTTGAAAAACCACTTTTCGCACATGTGTTGGTGCAGGAAACCACTCTGCACTTGTATTAGTGTGGAAAAACCACTTTTCGCACTTCTGTTAGTGTTGAAAAACCACTTTTCGCACTTGTGTTAGTGTTGAAACACCACTTTTCGCACTTGTGTTTGTGCAGGAAACCACTTTTGCACTTGTATTAGTGTGGAAAAAACACTTTGCACTTGTGATAGTGTTGAAAAACCACTTTTCACACTTGTGTTAGTGTTGAAAAACCACTTTTCGCACTTGTGTTAATGTTGAAAAACCACTTTTTGCACTTGTGTTGGTGCAGGAAACCACTTTTGCACTTGTATTAGTGTGGAAAAATCACTTTTCGCACATGTGTTAGTGTTGAAAAACCACTTTTCACACTTTTGTTAGTGTTGAGAAACCACTTTTCACACTTGTGTTGGTGCAGGAAACCACTTTTGCACTTGTATTAGTGTGGAAAAAACACTTTTTGCACTTGTGATAGTGTTGAAAAACCACTTTTCACACTTGTGTTAGTGTTGAAAAACCACTTTTCGCACTTGTGTTAATGTTGAAAAACCACTTTTTGCACTTGTGTTGGTGCAGGAAACCACTTTTGCACTTGTATTAGTGTGGAAAAATCACTTTTCGCACATGTGTTAGTGTTGAAAAACCACTTTTCGCACTTGTGTTGGTGCAGGAAACCACTTTTGCACTTGTATTAGTGTGGAAAAAACACTTTTTGCACTTGTGATAGTGTTGAAAAACCACTTTTCACACTTGTCTTCGTGTTGAAAAACCACTTTTCGCACTTGTGTTGGTGCAGGAAACCACATTTGCACTTCTATTAGTGTGGAAAAAACACTGTTTGCACTTGTGATAGTGTTGAAAAACCACTTTTCGCACTCGTGTTAGTGTTGAAAAACCACTTTTCGCAATTGTGTTGGTGCAGGAAACCACTTTTGCACTTGTATTAGTGTGGAAAAAACACTTTTTGCACTTGTGATAGTGTTGAAAAACCACTCTTCGCACCTGTGTTAGTGTTGAAAAACCACTTTTCGCACTTGTGTTGGTACAGGAAACCACTTTTGCACTTGTATTAGTGTGGAAAAACCACTTTTCGCACTTGTGTTAGTGTTGAAAAACGACTTTTCGCACTTGTGTTCGTCTTGAAAAACCACTTTTCGCACTTGTGTTGGTGCAGGAAACCACTTTTGCACTTGTATTAGTGTGGAAAAAACACTTTTTGCACTTGTGATAGTGTGGAAAAACCACTTTTCGCACTTGTGTTGGTGTTGAAAAACCACTTTTCGCACTTGTGTTAATGTTGAAAAACCACTTTTCGCACTTGTGTTAGTGTTGAAACACCACTTTTCGCACTTGTGTTGGTGCAGGAAACCACTTTTGCACTTGTATTAGTGTGGAAAAAACACCCTTTTTGCACTTGTGATAGTGTTGAAAAACCACTTTTCGCACTTGTGTTAGTGTTGAAAAACCACTTTTCGCACTTGTGTTAGTGTTGAAAAACCACTTTTCGCACTTGTGTTGGTGCAAGAAACCACTTTTGCACTTGTATTAGTGTGGAAAAAACACTTTTCGCACTTGTGTTAGTGTTGAAAAACCACTTTTCGCACTTGTGTAAGTGTTGAAAAACCACTTTTTGCACTTGTGTTAGTGTTGAAAAACCACTTTTTGCACTTGTGTTGGTGCAGGAAACCACTTTTGCACTTGTATTAGTGTGGAAAAAAACACTTTTTGCACTTGTGATAGTGTTGAAAAACCACTTTTCGCACTTGTGTTAGTGTTGAAAAACCACATTTCACACTTGTGTTGGTGCAGGAAACCACTTTCGCACTTGTGTTGGTGCAGGAAACCACTTTTGCACTTGTATTAGTGTGGAAAAACCACTTTTCGCACTTGTGTTAGTGTTGAAAAACCACTTTTCGCACTTGTGTTAGTGTTGAAACACCACTTTTCGCACTTGTGTTTGTGCAGGAAACCACGTTTGCACTTGTATTAGTGTGGAAAAAACACTTTGCACTTGTGATAGTGTTGAAAAACCACTTTTCACACTTGTGTTAGTGTTGAAAAACCACTTTTCGCACTTGTGTTGGTGCAGGAAACCACTTTTGCACTTGTTTTAGTGTGGAAAAACCACTTTTCGCACTTGTGTTAGTGTTGAAAAACCACTTTTCGCACTTGTGTTAGTGTTGAAACACCACTTTTCGCACTTGTGTTTGTGCAGGAAACCACTTTTGCACTTGTATTAGTGTGGAAAAAACACTTTGCACTTGTGATAGTGTTGAAAAACCACTTTTCACACTTGTGTTAGTGTTGAAAAACGACTTTTCGCACTTGTGTTCGTCTTGAAAAACCACTTTTCGCACTTGTGTTGGTGCAGGAAACCACTTTTGCACTTGTATTAGTGTGGAAAAAACACTTTTTGCACTTGTGATAGTGTGGAAAAACCACTTTTCGCACTTGTGTTGGTGTTGAAAAACTACTTTTCGCACTTGTGTTAATGTTGAAAAACCACTTTTCGCACTTGTGTTAGTGTTGAAACACCACTTTTCGCACTTGTGTTGGTGCAGGAAACCACTTTTGCACTTGTATTAGTGTGGAAAAAACACCCTTTTTGCACTTGTGATAGTGTTGAAAAACCACTTTTCGCACTTGTGTTAGTGTTGAAAAACCACTTTTCGCACTTGTGTTAGTGTTGAAAAACCACTTTTCGCACTTGTGTTGGTGCAAGAAACCACTTTTGCACTTGTATTAGTGTGGAAAAAACACTTTTCGCACTTGTGTTAGTGTTGAAAAACCACTTTTCGCACTTGTGTAAGTGTTGAAAAACGACTTTTTGCACTTGTGTTAGTGTTGAAAAACCACTTTTTGCACTTGTGTTGGTGCAGGAAACCACTTTTGCACTTGTATTAGTGTGGAAAAAACACTTTTTGCACTTGTGATAGTGTTGAAAAACCACTTTTCGCACTTGTGTTAGTGTTGAAAAACCACATTTCGCACTTGTGTTGGTGCAGGAAACCACTTTCGCACTTGTGTTGGTGCAGGAAACCACTTTTGCACTTGTATTAGTGTGGAAAAACCACTTTTCGCACCTGTGTTAGTGTTGAAAAACCACTTTTCGCACTTGTGTTAGTGTTGAAACACAACTTTTCGCACTTGTGTTTGTGCAGGAAACCACTTTTGCACTTGTATTAGTGTGGAAAAAACACTTTGCACTTCTGATAGTGTTGAAAAACCACTTTTCGCACTTGTGTTAGTGTTGAAAAACCACTTTTCGCACTTGTGTTGGTGCAGGAAACCACTTTTGCACTTGTTTTAGTGTGGAAAAACCACTTTTCGCACTTGTGTTAGTGTTGAAAAACCACTTTTCGCACTTGTATTAGTGTGGAAAAAACACTTTTTGCACTTGTGATAGTGTTGAAAAACCACTTTTCACACTTGTGAGTAGTGTAATAATGTTGCTTCTGGGACACCTCCGTTTAACATGGGAAATCCCTATCTAATGTCATTTACCCCCTTGTCTTTTTCAAAAATCATAAACACCTCTATTTCTCCCACCCTCATCTTTATGAACCATTTGTCTGTAGTACCTATCCTTAATGTTGTTCATTAGACCACTCAAACACTACAAATATTTGTTTTCTCTTATAGACCTATCATCCTTCTTCTACATATCATCTGGCAGATTAATCTTTGACCCATTCACTTCCATATTGCCCCTAAAGACCTCTATTTCTCTCACCCTGTTCTTTACGAACCTTCTAACCTTTTGACATGTTATCCTTATTCATTAGACCACTTAAACACCTGTGATCCTTCTGACCTCATGGACCTTTTAACCTTTTACTCTTAATATCATCTGGTGAATATAACCCACTCAAACAACGACCCTACAAATATTTGTTTATGCGTGGGAAATAATTTAATTCTCCTACAACTCTCTTCACCATCTAATATATTAACAAAAAATATGTTTGAGTTTGGTTCTTTATTAAGATATTTTAACTGAGCTAAGATAAAATGGTAAACCTCCCTCAATGTTCTTGTTTGAGCGCCTCCAGTGCCACATACCATTTTTTGGTAAGCCCCGCCCACTTTTTGGTAAACCACGCCCATTTTTACTAAGCCCCGCCCACTTTTTGTTAAGCCACGCCCACTTTTTACTAAGCCCCGCCCACTTTTGCTAAGCTCCTCCCACTTTTGCTAAGTCCCGCCCACTTTATAAACTCTTCAGCATTGTATCATTTCCAGGTAATACATAACATCATTTTCAGGGAATTTCCATCACATCATTTCCAGTTAAGACACGCCCAGGGAATTTCCACAGGAAATGACACACACCCAGCCCTTCTTATAAAAGGCACCGACCACACAGGCTTTTTCAAACACGCTTTCTGCTTCACTTGAGAATGGACTCCTATGCCGAAATGGAATGGGATAACTTTGCTATTCCTTGGAGTCCTACTACCTGTGTAGCGCTCAACCTTCAGATTGATGAACTGGACTCGAACCTCTTGTCGATGGAGGAAATTGTATCTGAGCTACGAAATGAAAATTCTACTTTTAACACAACTTGGGATAAAGTTATTTTTTTGTTTGAAGATCTTTTGAACAACCAAGACCCACAGAACGAGTTCTACCTTGATGACCCAGCCAAAGAGTTATACCTTGGAGATCCACAAAATCCTGAAAAAGAGTTCTACCATGATGATACTTATTGTGAGTTATCAAAACAAAACCCACTGAACGAGTTCTACCTTGATGACCCAGCCAAAGAGTTATACCTTGGAGACTCACTAAATTTGGGAAAAACAAATTATGAGGTCTGCCTAGATGGTTCTAACTGTGGAGCCTACCTTGGAGACTCACTAAATTTGGGAAAAACAAATTATGAGGTCTGCCTAGATGGTTCTAACTGTGGAGCCTACCTTGGAGACTCACTAAATTTGGGAAAAACAAATTATGAGGTCTGCCTAGATGGTTCTAACTGTGGAGCCTACCTTGGAGACTCACTGAATTTGGGAAAAACAAATTATGAGGTCTGCCTAGATGGTTCTAACTGTGGAGCCTACCTTGGAGACTCACTAAATTTCATAAAATTAGGAAAAGAGTTTTACCTTGGAGACTTTGAAAACTGGTTTCGTTTTGGAGACTCGGAATGGGGGTTTTGTTTTGATGACTCGGAATGTGATACCTATCTTGGAGGCTCAACAGGAATGTGGTTATACCTTGGGAACTTGGAAAGTTGGTTTTATTTTGGAGACTCTACCTGTGGGGTTCCTCTTGGAGACTCTTTGGATTCTAAAGCAATGAACAATGTTCTTTATTTAATGACGCTTGATTTAAGCAATATCAAGAAAGTTCGAGGAAGAAAATGCTGGAAAATTCTTTCTTCCCATTTCTACTTCTTCAAACTTAAAAGCCTTGAAAGACAGAATTGGAGGAAGAGGAAAAAAAAAAAAAGAAATACGTATTTAAAAAAGAAGAAAAGAAAGATTATGTTAGGGTTTGGGTGGGATTTTGAATGTGAGGGTTAGGGATGGGGTTGGGTTAGGGTTGGGATTTTGAATGTGAGGGTTAGGGTTGGGGTTGGGTTAGGGATGGGGTTGGGTTAGGGATGGGGTTGGGTTAGGGATGGGTTGGGTTAGGGTTGGGATTTTGAATGTGAGGGTTAGGGTTGGGGTTGGGTTAGGGATGGGATTGGGTTAGGGTTGGGATTTTGAATGTGAGGGTTAGGGATGGGTTGGGTTAGGGATGGGGTTGGGTTAGGGATGGGGTTGGGTTAGGGTTGGGGTTGGGTTAGGGATGGGGTTGGGTTAGGGATGGGGTTGGGTTAGGGATGGGGTTGGGTTAGGGATGGGGTTGGGTTAGGGATGGGGTTGGGTTAGGGATGGGTTGGGTTAGGGATGGGTTTGGGTTAGGGATGGGGTTGGGTTAGGGCTTGGGTTGGGTTAGGGTTTGTATATTATTATGACTCACTCGCACATACACACACACACAAAAGTTAAGCCCCAACTAAAAAGTTGTGGGATTCTGTGTTTGGGGTTCACAGATTTAAAAACGTATCCCCATTATACACACACAAAAGTTAAGCCCCAACTAAAAAGTTGTGGGATTCTGTGTTTGGGGTTCACAGATTTAAAAACGTATCCCCATTATACACACACAAAAGTTAAGCCCCAACTAAAAAGTTGTGGGATTCTGTGTTTGGGGTTCACAGATTTAAAAACGTATCCCCATTATACACACACAAAAGTTAAGCCCCAACTAAAAAGTTGTGGGATTCTGTGTTTGGGGTTCACAGATTTAAAAACGTATCCCCATTACATTTTATTTATTTATTTATTATTTTCAAGGGTATTATCTGCTTACTTGTGTTTTTTGTAATTCTTGTGAGTAAAATGAACCCAAGATTTCTTCTCCATTTAAATCATATAATTTGTAGGTCCAAGGGACTGTATCCATTACATCAATGATTTTAAATAATTCACGAGTCCATTTTTGTGTATAACCTTTCTCAAAATGACATTTCCATTTGTATATTCTTACAATATCACCAACTTTAAACTTGGGCTTTCTCAAATTAATCTCCTTTTCATATTCTAATTTTGTAAATGTTTCTGATGGTTTTGATTGTGTTGATGAATGAACTGTATTATTGTAATTATCTACAATATCCTGAATTAAATACACCCATTTTTGAGAACCGAGTTGTGTGAATTTTTTATATAATTTCTCTTTTAAAGTACGATTAAAACGCTCAATAACAACTGCCTTTCCTTCATTAAAGGTGCTGTATAATTTAATACCCTTCCCCTTAAGAAATTTCATGAATATTTTGTTATAGAACTCTGTTCCCTCATCAGTCCATAACTTCTTTGGTTTCCTTTTATCCCGATCAAATATTAGCTTAAAGGCTAACATTAAAGTATCACCCCTTTTATTTTTTAAAGGGACAACCCAGGCAAATCTACTCCTCAAATCAATAACGGTTAAAGCATACCTGTATCCCCTGTCATTATTCAATTCAATTAAATCAGCGGACCATATGTGGTCAGTGTATTTAGAATAAACCTTCCTTCTTTTAAACTTTGTGATTATAGGTTTGTGTAATTCTTCAGCCAAAAGCTCCTCAGTCTTGATGGCATCATTAGAGCCTAATAGTTTTTTGAGGAATAACCAAGACCAAGTTTCAATTTAGCATTTATCAAATTTCTCACAATAAACCTATCAACTTTCTCTCTCAACGTTGGATTTTGTATCAAAGACAAATTATACAACATTTCGCTGTCGGCTTTATGTTTTTCAGTCAACGTAGTGGTTTTCCCATAAGCAATATCATGCTTCATACACACTTCGTCAACCCTATTTGTAGGTTTAGACCAAGGTTTAGGATTGTCAGCCTCATCTAATCTTTTATCCAAGTTTGTTCCTGGACCACAGAAAGAATACCCTGGAAGGTGTAATTCCCCTGGAATTCCAGTTGTTGTAAATTTACTTCCTGACAGAAACTTTTGTATGTCTCCTCCTCTTTTAGGAGAGATGAATTGGCACTTTTTAGAGCCACATACTTGACATATTCCTTTTTGATAAACTCTATTATTTTTAGCTTTAACATAAGAGATATTTTTAGATTTAGTTTTCTTTTTACATTTGAGACAATAACTCATATTTATTTATCAGAAAAATTCCGACAGAGTATCAAAACCTTTTTGGTTTTCAACATATACATTTCAATCTTTATTTTTAAAACATAAAGAATCCTAAGGAATGCCTTCACTCTCTCCTCCATTTATTTACAAATAAAAACTAACTAAAGTCAATGACACCAACATCATCAATCACATAATCTTTTCCTTCTTCTTCTTCTTCTTCTTCACCACTTTCTCGTTTAAATCTCTGAAATTGAAGACATTGACGTTCTTATTTTTGAAACCATTATCTTCATAAGAGTTGTTAATTCTTTAATTTCCTCTTCGGTGCGTTGAGATTGATTTATTTGCTTTAATACACTCAATCTTTTATGAATCTCAGTGATTTCCATCTTTTTATATTTTTCCTCCCTCTCTCTTTGCTCCCTCTCCTCCTCCTCCATTTTCTCCCTCTCCCTTTCCTCCTTCTCCTTTTTCTCTCTTTCCTCCTTCTCCCTTTTCTCCCTTTCCTCCTTCTCCTTTTTCTCCCTCTCCTCCTTCTCCTCCTTTTTCTCCCTCTCCTCCTTCTCCTCCCTCTCCCTTTCCTCCTTCTCCTTTTTCTCTCTTTCCTCCTTCTCTTCTTCAACTCCTTCCTCATCCCTTGCTACCCTTGAGTTTGAACCCCAAAGAATATTATACATATACTCATCTGGATTTTGAGATATTCTTGTATCTATAATTATTTTTCTCATAATAGGATACCAATAAGATTTGTTGACGATTTCTAAAAGAGTTTTATATTTCATAACTTTGAGAAGTTCATTTTTATTTAATATTTTAAACAAGTCTCTATTTGTGGGTTTAACAATATCAGTATAAGGCCAGTTTTTTATGACAAAATTCCCATGTATATGCTCCAAATCATAAGGTATGTAATACCGAGCACCCTTTTCTTGTAGGTATCCTTGAATACAAAAATTATAATTCTCTTGTAGTCTTCTTCCTGCCATTTATGTATCAGAAATATATGTGAGATTAATATTATGACAGGTAATACCACCCCATCTTCCCACTACCAAATCGGTTTGTATTCCTCGGCTTTCTATCCTTATCTCATTACCTTCCTTCTTTGTCATGCGAACCATCGCTATACTATCATATATTTTTATTTTCTTAAAATCACGTATTTGTTGTTTACTAATTGTACTTCCACATAAATCCTTATCTTCACCAAGTGGATAATATTCTTCTTTACGAGACTGATTTAAATCATGTAGGTCTTCTATGTTTATTGAAAAAGACCAATTATACCCTAAATCAGGCATATCATACCCCCATTTATTAATTCGCATATTAACTAAATGTCCTTCTTTATAAAATTCAATTGTAAGCAGGTAGTTAAATTCAATGAGGAAAGGTGTATGGTCAGTATAACCAGGTGTTGTGGTTGTAAATTTTACTTCTTTCACAAAACGTGCTGTTTTCTTTAAAAATATATATTGTGATAAATCACTTAATCTAATTAAGTCATTCGCATCTGTAGGGTTTGGATAATTGATTAATTTATAAGTATTCTTCATATTAATATTTTTACTTACACTATATTTTTGTCGTTCAGCCTGTGCCTTTGTATAATAATTTGATAAATCAATATCCTGAGAGGATTTTCCAAAGATAGAACCATCTTTTCCAACATAAGTCATTTATATTAGATTAAAAATGATATCATAAAACTTTTCATTATTGTTGAGTTGAAATAATACATATAAACATAATTGACCACAACATTTAGAATTAATTTCTTGAACTTGAAATGTTTGATAAACACCATTCTGTAAGAATTGTATTACTTCAACAGGTGGTGGCATACCATAACTATCAAAATAATATTTATCCTGACTATTATGAATACAAACCCAATGAGAACCATTCTGTGTGTCTAAATTCATAATAATATTCTTTGTATTCTTATTTATATGTATTAATTCATCTCTCATACAGATTACCACATTATCAATTTTTAGTGTTTTACAATACTTGGCTAGTTCTATATTTGACGTTGTATTCTTTCCAAATTGTTTAAACCATTTATCCATTTATTTATGAGAAAGATACAATCCATTACCCCGTTTAGTTAGTTTAACACCCGCTTGAGCGATAGAGGAAAGCATATCACCAACCAACAATCTAGCTTTATCAGGTAGACTTTCAAGTTTTTGAGCAAAATCTACAATTACACCACTTCCACTAATTTGTTTCTCCAACTCCTTGTTATGTCTTTCCAATTCTTTTTGAGCTTTTAGTTGTGCCTTCCTTTCGTTAGCAGTTTTTACCGCTGCTGAAATACCACCAGTCAATGCTCCCGCCGCACTTAAACCAGCAAATAAAGGAATTAGAAACGGGAGAAATCCTCCTCTTGACTCGTCTATTGAATATTTCTTTAACATAGGTTTCGTCATTTTAATTTTAAGTGATCCAACATCATTTAGTGTTTTTACTTGTGTGTGTGTGAGTAAAACATCAATTCTTACAGCTCCTTTTCTTTGAATTGTATTAACATTAATAATACAAGGCTTTTGATTTTGAATACAAGATGTTAATTTATTAAGATTGATTTGATTAACATATACCCCAACCATTTATTTATGAGAAAAAACCTATGTGATATTAATCATAACACCATTATCTGTATTAATCTGTAATTCTGTTTCCTCCAAAAGCAAACAATAAGCATCAACTTCTTCATTCTCCCCTCTTTCAATGTATAGAGAAGTATCCACTCGATTAGACTTTATAGTTTCCTTTTGAGAACTCAGGTCAATTGCGTAGATTGTATATAAACCTTTAAATGCAACCATATCCAAAATAGGATCATTATTACCATTACTTTCACACACCTTTTGGTAGGACTTGTAGGCTTCCGCATAATCATTTTTTTCCCAATCAATTTCCAATCTATCTCGCGGATAAAATGTTCCATCAAGAGAAACCCGAAGTTGTTTCACCTTAGCATTATCACTCAGCGCATTATTCTTATTAGTACCGTCCTCTCCATCTGGTTTTTTAAAAATGAGCCAGAGGTATCGTGGCTTTCCTTGAAGAACACCCAAATTCCAAGTGTAGGTAGTGTGTTCCAGTTTAACGTGTTGACATCTTCTTTTAAGGTATGATACATTTAGCGGTTTCTTTGAGTTAAGTCTTCTATTTAACATCTCTTCCGTTTTAAGATTAGGAGTATATTCACTGATATACCAACACAAATCATTAATAACAAATTTATTGTTGTCTCCAAAAGCATTTTCATCCCCAAAAAGCAACCTATTTACATTATCATTCCTTTGTAGTTGAAATCTAATTTTAAGACCATACAAAACTTTATCATAATCGCAAAATCCAAATATACCTTTAAGAGGTACTGCTACGGTAAAACTATTCACTGCTTTTGTTTCATCATTATACATTGACTTCCTTTGACTATAACCAGGGTCTGCGTTTGTACCCGTTGACATATCAGGAATAAAACCTTCAACAGCTCCCTTACCCATTCTATCACTAAACGAATATAGTGTAAATTTCATCATTTCAGATGTAGCAGAGACATAATCAACCGCTTCAACCTCTTGTGTTCCAATATACAGGCGGACACTGTCAAACATTTTCCAGAAGAAATCATTTACGAGTGTAGCATTAGTATTATTCGCAGCCTTAGTGAATTTAAATTTACACAGCAAGAAACTATCAGCTATATTCAAGTAAGTTTGTTGATTATTTATTTCAAAACTTTTTGTTCCGTTTGAATTCCAGTCTGTTCCTGTTATAGCATTTACCTTAAAATAGTCTTCCTTTTTAGTGGAGTTTGAAATGATAATCGTATCATCCAAATCATAGATACTATCAATCGCTTCCATACTTGTATTTATATAGCATTAAAATTGTTGAAACCCTGACCCAAGTATTTTAATGATTTTTTGTCGTTCTTGTGAAGATAGTTGAGTTTTACCTTTTTTTATTTCTTTGATTGCTTGTAATTTATGAGACTCCTTTTGAGCATCTTTTATACTCTTTATAGCACCCGCAACGGAGCCCACGGCAGAAGCAGTTGAACCAATTAGGTCTTTATGTTTAAGGATGGTTGAACCAATACCCATTAGAGTATCAATTATCCCATCTCCTTTATTTCGAAATTGATGACCTACACCTCGTTGTCTCTTAGGTTTATAGTATCCTCTACCCACATACCTTGTATAGTCTGGTGAAAGGAACATGCCCTCCCCTGTAATTATTTTCCCAACTTATATTATATTTTCCCAACTCGTGTTTTCTCACAATAACCATTATTTATTTATTGAAAAACTTCACGTAGGTGAATTCTGATGGATATAATTTCATCATTAAAGGATATCATACGATTATCTTGGTCGGTTATCCTAAAATTTACTCTGTATATGGTTTTTCCTGACACAGGTAAATAGACAAGATTTTTTGGTTCCATATTAAATTTATAACCAATCGGGGTTGAGTATGCACTGAATGAAAATATTGTATTTGTTCTTATTCCATCGTTATAAGCACCATCAATCAAATCACAATGAATTAATACTGAATTTATACCGGAGGATATTTGGATAACATTATCACTGTAAAACGTCCCGTTATTTTCAATCTTTTTTGAAGAGAAACCCAATAGCTCTCTAAACGAATTTTCAATCGTGAAATCAACTTTATAATTATTTTTAAGTTTAATAGTTGATTTTGAAGTGTGTTTTTGAATATCTATTACAATATTTTTTGGTTCATCACCTTTTTCTTTCATAAGGCGAGAGACTTCTGAAGATATTTGAGAAATCTCGTAAGCTCCAGGTGAAACAGTTATAGTTTTGTAGGCAGTGCCTGGATTATAACTAAACTTGTTGTTTTTCTCTGTGATATTAAAAAGGGTATTGTAAGTTTCCATTGACAACAAAGATGCCTCATATGAGGTAAGGGGGTCAAGTTGTAGTGGGTAAGGGAATGAAGCTGTGTAATCGCTCGTTGTGAAATTAAAACTAAGAATTGTGCTTCTCATCTTATTTAATATCTAATAAAATATCTTTGTATTGACATTTATTAATTATTTTCATATTCATCAACTGATCTAAAATGGCTGAGGATTCATTAAAACAATTGTTGTTTCCAGCCTTCTTACTACCTAACAACAATAATAGCCTATTAACTAATTGTGATGGGTCATTTGGAAGAAAACTAACACCTGAACCAAGTTTACTTAAAGCATCAATAATATGTTTCTCCTTCTCATTCTTCTTACTTTTACCAGCAACAGAAACTCCATAATCAAGTGCATTTAACAACTCAATATATACCCTATCTTCCTCTCTTTCCATATCAAGTGGTTCCTCAAAATATTTTGAACCGCTGAATCCGGGGTTTGTTAGAAGAAACATTAATCTTGGAGTTAATTTAACATTTGGTTGAGTAGAACTCAAGAACATCAATTCATCATTAAATATCAATACCTTTTCTTCCACAAGATGAAACACTGCTGGTTCTTCTGTTGGAATGAGACCTGCTCTGGTTTTTGAACCCGCCGAATATTCATTGTTTTGAAGAGCTTCCACAACATAATTAGGGGGTTGATTTACCTGCTCAAGTTTCCGAAATAATCCCTCGTCATCATATTCTAATTCACCAAGTTCTTGTTTTGTTATCTGACTAAAATCTTTGAGCATTTGAAGTTTTTTCGGAGTAAATTCTACCGTGGGAACTGTAGGTGAGTGTTGAGTTTTCAAAAGTGGTTTAAAGAATTTCTCTTGTTTTCTTTCAAAGGCTTCTTCACCAGTTAGTTTCTGTCTCCGTTTCTTCTTTATCTCTTCCTGTTGTTTAACAACTTTTGAAACTAATTGTTGATGTTCCTTAAACTTTCTTTCTCTTTCTTCGGTATTCATTTTCTGTATTTATTTATTGAAAAATATCATTTAGTATCTCATCTTGTTTCACAACAATATATTTATATTTTCCAATCGTGTGTTTCATATAATTTTCAAATTCTTTTTTACTACATAACGTAGAGCAATTATCTCTCCAAAAATTATTTACATCTATTGAATTTAACTTAAATAAAATAAAAGTATTGGCATTGTTTCTTATTGAGCGTCGAGGGAGTTGAAAATATGATTGACTAAGATATATACAATTACAAGAAGAATGTCTCCCTCTTGTATAGTAGCTATCCATTACTGTTTGGTTTCTCTCATTAACACAATCATCAAAGATGACAAGGTTCTTTTTTGATTTATCTAAATCTTGAGGTGAAGGTATATCATCCGTATTATCACTGAGAATACAAGTTATGGGTTTCGATTTTGATTTCTGTGTATCACAAAATAATTGTATTATATCATCAATATTATAATCATTTAGTTTGTTTTGAAGTTTAAATAAACCGATAATGTCTTCCTTTTTAAGACCCGCATTAAAACCCTGTGAGAGTAGTTGATACTCGGGTTGAAAACTTGACTTTGTAAAAATTATTAAATTATCATAATCTAAAAAATTAGGACCAAGGAGCATCTTTAAAAGTAAACAGGTTTTTCCACATCCGCTTGAACCAACTATTAGACATCTCAATGAATTTGGAATGTTTTTATGGTTATTAAATTTTATCTTATTTTCCCAAACGGGTAAAAAATCATTCATTTATATATTTGGAAAACAAGTTATCCAACTTTTTTTGAGCTATTTGAGAAACTCTATATTTTATCCTGAGTTCGGGTTTAATTTCAAAATAATCCATTATTTTATTTATATAGTATCTTGTATTAACATTTCCATTAAAATTATTTTGAATAATAAATATCATTAAACCCTTATACATTTCCTCAATACAATTAGTCTCTTCCCTTGAAAGAAATGGTGTATTATCATCACAATACTTAACATTCATCTCTCTTATTAATCTTGTAAAGTAATTCATTTTTGGTTCTAATTTAAAAGAGTTATATATTTTTTTATATTTCTTATTATCATTAATTAAAATTAAATCACAGAAAATACATTGTTTATATGAATCCTCATCATTAAGCCCCACTCTATCACAAGCCGGACAATTCTCTAATTTATCATATGGAGAGTCTGGAAATTCTAAATATCCTTCAGAACTTATCATATTTATGTGGTAAATTTTTACTTAAACTAAACGCAAGTTTATTCATTAATAAATACAATGTTTCAAAGCACAAAAGACAAATTTCAATCAATCTCTACTTCGGTGGAAGATATAGAAAAATATGTCAAAGATGTTAAATTGAACAAAGATAAATATGGAAATTTTTGGGTAAAACCAGTTATGGAAAATAACATGAGCCCCTCTATTTCATTTAAAGGAAGAGCTCTAACTATACCTGGAAAGACATCCATTAAAGTAAATCTAACAAAAGTTTCTCCTCTACTCCTGGCAATTTATTCAAAGCTTGAAAAAGTGATTGACCACGATACTTTGAAAAAGAATGATAAGACCATTAATAATTCTAGAGGAGACATTTGTATTTTCTTTAATAATCCAAAGGGTGTAGATCTAAGTAAAATGAATGATGTTAATATTTCTGGTGAAATGTCATTTCGTTCTATGATAGTTAGAGATTATTTAAAGATAACTTTTGATATAAAAATTGTAGAGATTGAATCTGTTAATGAAAGAAAGTATATAGATATTGATGGGAATATTTTTCTTGCTAATTAAATATGAGTCAATACAGCAGTGAAGATTTTACTATTTCATTGAACTCAGACGATAGTGATGATAGTATTTCATTGAACTTGGACGATGGTGATGATAGTATTTCATTGAACACAGATGATAGTTATGATACTAATAGTTTGTGCTCAAATGATAGTTATGAGAGTAGCTTTATTGATGACTCTGAGTATGATTCTGAGTATTCATGTGATAGTTATGACTTAGATGATTCTGAGTGAAAAAGTGTTTTAGTTTAAGCACAGCGATATATATAAAACGGAGCTGTAAAGCTCAAAAGTGTTTTATTTTAAGCACAGTGATATATATAAAACACCACGTTTTCTCACGCTATAAATATGGTTTATTGTGATACTTGCGAGAAGGAAGTAAAATATTATAAACAACATATTCTCACCGCAAAACATACATACAACATTTTAAACAAACTTTCCCCTCTTCCACCTGAAACAAAACACTGTTCTACATGTAATAAAAATATCCTCAAGAAAGGCTTCAAAATACATCTTAAAACAAATCTACATTTATCAAATTTTATCACAACTAAAAACTCTGATGGAGCATTCAAAGGACATATTAAAATAAGAGTCTTTAACTTCAAACCTCCTGAACCAGAGTCTATAGTTGATGCTGTAGAAATAGTTAAACCTGCTGTTCAAACGTTGATTGAAAAAACACTAAAGGAAATGAAACCACTTAAATTTTATATGGGAGTAAAATTAGAAATGACAAAGGATGAAGGAGTTATAGATGCACCATACATGAGAACTGAGCCACACTTTATATCTTCATATCAAGATTTTAAAACATCAGGAGTCTATGATGAACTTATTAAACAAGAGCAAGATGTGGATAATTCAATCGTAGGAAGTGGATTCAATATAGGAAAAATTATTTACATAGACATTCATATTCTTAAATCAGATCCTCTAAAAGCTTCTTCTTACATTGATTTACCCAGTGTTATCAAAAATAGAAAAGCAGTTATCAATATCAAAAATAAAGACAATAAATGTTTTCTCTGGTCTATTTTAGCACACTTACATCCTCCACATTTTCATGATGAAAGAGTATCTCATTATAAAAAATATGAGAATACATTAAATACGAAAGATCTAAAGTTTCCGATGACTTTAAATGATATTCCTAAATTTGAAAAGATGAATAATTTATCAGTTAATGTTTATGGTCTAACAGAAACAAACAACATTCAGGTTTTAAAGCTTTCTGACAATTGTAAACAAACTCATATTAATCTTCTATATTTTAATTCAGACGAAAATTCACATTATACATACATCAAAGATATTGCTAAATTAATAAAACCACAAGTCTGTAAGAGAACAAATAAAATATATATTTGTTTGCGTTGTCTTAACTTCTTCAATTCACAAGAAAGATTAGATAAACATTCAAATTATTGTGGCGAACATAAATCAACGGTAATCAATATGCCTAAAGAAGGCTCAAAGATCACATTCAAAGATGAAAATAAAAAGATCAAACATCCATTTGTTATATATGCTGATTTTGAAAGTATTTTAGAAAAAATTGATACTGCTTCTCAAGATCCAAAAGAATCATACACAAATAAATATCAAAAACATACTCCTTGTGGTTTTTGTTATTATATCAAATCATCCGTTGGTGATAAATATAACAAGTTAGAGATGTATAGAGGCTCAAATACCCCAGAGGAGTTTGTGAAACGACTAGAAAAAGACTGTGTTCGATTAACCAAGATAATGAGAGAAACCAATAAACCAATGTCCTTAACAAGTAAAGAAAAAAGGGAATTTATAAAAAACAATGTCTGTCATATTTGTGAGGAGAAAATTGGTAAAGGTCTAAAGGTTAGAGACCATTGTCATCTCACTGGTAAATATAGAGGTCCGGCTCATCAAAGTTGTAATATTAATTATCAACTCCCCTCTTTCATTCCTGTCTTTCTTCATAACAACGCTCATTATGATACACATCTATTTATCAAGGAACTCTCAAAGACTTCTGGAAGTATCTCAGCAATTCCAAACACGGATCAGAAATACATTTCATTCACAAAAACAATTCACACATCTCCTATTACTCATATCAGATTTCTTGATACATTTAAATTCATGGCAAGTCCATTGGTTAACTTGGTTCAAAATCTAAAAGAGTTTCCATGTCTTTCAGAGTATTTTTTAGATAAAGATTTTCTAACACAAAAGGGAATTTACCCCTATGACTATATGGACTCATTTGAGAGATTCAATGAAACACAACTTCCTTCAAAAGAAAATTTCTATAACAAATTAAATAATAGTCATATATCTGATAAAGATTATGTACACGCACAAAATGTTTGGGAAAAATATAACATCAAGAATCTTGGCGAGTATCACGATTTGTATCTCAAAACTGATGTGCTTTTATTGGCCGATGTATTTGAAGCCTTTAGATCTGTTTGTCGCACTGGATATGGATTGGATCCTGCTCACTACTACACAGCACCTGGATTGGCCTGGAGTGCGATGTTGAAAATGACAAAACAAGATTTGGATTTGATAACCGATGTTGATATGCTTTTGATGATTGAAAAGGCAAAAAGAGGTGGAATTTCACAAGTCTGCACGAGTAGATACGCAAAAGCAAATAACAAATATCTTCCAAATTATGATCCAACGAAAGAGAGTTCTTACTTGATGTACTATGACGCGAACAACCTGTATGGCTGGGCAATGTCTCAGGCTCTTCCTTATGGAAAACTTAGATGGGTAAAGGAAAAAGACTACAAAAACGTTTTACAAGATGTATGTATCTCTACACAAAAAGAATTGGATGAAGAAAAAGTTGGTTATTATTTTGAAATTGATTTAAAATATCCAGAGGAACTCCATAACCTACACAAAGATCTCCCATTTGCTTGTGAGAAAGCAAGTCCAAAGAAAGAATGGTTGAGTGATTATCAACGATCGTTTGATATAGGTGAATCAACAGAAAAATTACTTACTACATTATATAACAAGAAAAATTATGTTCTACACCAAAGAAATTTGCGACAATATTTATCAAAAGGTCTAAGAGTAGAGAAGATCCATAGGGTTCTAAAGTTCAATCAAAGTCATTGGTTAAAGGGGTACATTGATTTTAATACACAAAGAAGAACAGAGTCAAAAACAGATTTTGAGAAAGACTTTTATAAATTGATGAATAATGCGGTCTTTGGTAAGACTATGGAGAATGTGAGGAAAAGACAAAATATCAGACTATCAACATCTTGGGAACAAGCATCAAAATTAATTAATAGACCGAGTTTTACTCGAGCTGAGGTCTTTACTGAGAACTTTTGTGCGATCCATTTGATTAAAGAGAGTATTGAAATGAACAAACCTATTTATATTGGAACAACAATTCTTGATTTATCAAAGTCATTAATGTATGATTACTTTTATAATAACTTGAGGAAGAAATATCAAAATGATGTTAATCTACTTTATATGGATACAGATAGTTTTATTTTGAAAATTAATACCAACGATGTTTATTCAGACATGAAAAGAGACATTAATATCTATGACACGAGTAATTACAGTCCAGAGAGTGAGTTGTTCTCTTCTAAAAATAAAAAGGTGATTGGAAAGTTCAAGGATGAATTAGGAGGAAATGTTATGAGTGAATTTGTGGGATTGAGGTCAAAGGCTTATGCTTATAAATACATTGTGAATAACGTTGAAAAGACTGATAAGAAGTTAAAAGGTGTAAAGAAAAATGTTATTAAAGAAACAATAAACTTTAAGGATTATTATAACTGTTTAACAACAAAGAAAGAAGAGTTTAGAAAGATTAATGGAATAAGAAGTTATAAACATCAATTATATTCAGAAGAGATAAATAAGAAAGCATTGGGGGCTTTTGATGATAAGAGGTTTATTTTAGAAAATGGAATTGATAGTCTCCCTTATGGTTATATAAGTATATAAGTGATAAGATATATATATAAGTGATAAGATATATATAAGTGATAAGATATATATAAGTGATAAGTTAAAAAGGGGGGGGGGGTTGGGGATTTTAACGGGCTACCGCCGCCTTTTTTACTATTATATAAATGATAGAACCAAGTATCAACCAGACTAAAGAGTGGAGGTGTAATCAACCTTGGTATATAAATGGAAAACATAATGAATGTGAAAAATATCAAATAGGTATAATTGAAAAGGCAACTGGTAAAAAAGTTCACAAAACAAATAAGAGAATTAATTTAAATACCGGTGAATTGGGTAAAAAAGATGGAAATATTTTTGAGTGGACGGAAAACTTTGATGGTTGTCAGGAAAATATATACTTTAATTTTAAAATGGTATGTGGCACTGGAGGCGCTCAAGCAAGAACATTGAGGGAGGTTTACCATTTTATCTTAGCTCAGTTAAAATATCTTAATAAAGAACCAAACTCAAACATATTTTTTGTTAATATATTAGATGGTGAAGAGAGTTGTAGGAGAATTAAATTATTTCCCACGCATAAACAAATATTTGTAGGGTCGTTGTTTGAGTGGGTTATATTCACCAGATGATATTAAGAGTAAAAGGTTAAAAGGTCCATGAGGTCAGAAGGATCACAGGTGTTTAAGTGGTCTAATGAATAAGGATAACATGTCAAAAGGTTAGAAGGTTCGTAAAGAACAGGGTGAGAGAAATATAGGTGTTTAGGGGCAATGAGGGAGGGAAAGAATTAATATGGAAGTGAATGGGTCAATGTTTGAGTGGGTCAAAGATTAATCTGCCAGATGATATGTAGAAGAAGGATGATAGGTCTATAAGAGAAAACAAATATTTGTAGTGTTTGAGTGGTCTAATGAACAACATTAAGGATAGGTACTACAGACAAAAGGTTCATAAAGATGAGGGTGGGAGAAATAGAGGTGTTTATGATTTTTGAAAAAGACAAGGGGGTAAATGACATTAGATAGGGATTTCCCATGTTAAACGGAGGTGTCCCAGAAGCAACATTATTACACTACTCTTGTGTTAGTGTTGAAAAACCACTTTTCGCACTTGTGTTGGTGCAGGAAACCACATTTGCACTTCTATTAGTGTGGAAAAAACACTGTTTGCACTTGTGATAGTGTTGAAAAACCACTTTTCGCACTCGTGTTAGTGTTGAAAAACCACTTTTCGCAATTGTGTTGGTGCAGGAAACCACTTTTGCACTTGTATTAGTGTGGAAAAAAACACTTTTTGCACTTGTGATAGTGTTGAAAAACCACTCTTCGCACCTGTGTTAGTGTTGAAAAACCACTTTTCGCACTTGTGTTGGTACAGGAAACCACTTTTGCACTTGTATTAGTGTGGAAAAACCACTTTTCGCACTTGTGTTAGTGTTGAAAAACGACTTTTCGCACTTGTGTTCGTCTTGAAAAACCACTTTTCGCACTTGTGTTGGTGCAGGAAACCACTTTTGCACTTGTATTAGTGTGGAAAAAACACTTTTTGCACTTGTGATAGTGTGGAAAAACCACTTTTCGCACTTGTGTTGGTGCAAGAAACCACTTTTGCACTTGTATTAGTGTGGAAAAAACACTTTTCGCACTTGTGTTAGTGTTGAAAAACCACTTTTCGCACCTGTGTAAGTGTTGAAAAACCACTTTTTGCACTTGTGTTAGTGTTGAAAAACCACTTTTTGCACTTGTGTTGGTGCAGGAAACCACTTTTGCACTTGTATTAGTGTGGAAAAAACACTTTTTGCACTTGTGATAGTGTTGAAAAACCACTTTTCGCACTTGTGTTAGTGTTGAAAAACCACATTTCACACTTGTGTTGGTGCAGGAAACCACTTTCGCACTTGTGTTGGTGCAGGAAACCACTTTTGCACTTGTATTAGTGTGGAAAAACCACTTTTCGCACTTGTGTTAGTGTTGAAAAACCACTTTTCGCACTTGTGTTAGTGTTGAAACACCACTTTTCGCACTTGTGTTTGTGCAGGAAACCACTTTTGCACTTGTATTAGTGTGGAAAAAACACTTTGCACTTGTGATAGTGTTGAAAAACCACTTTTCGCACTTGTGTTAGTGTTGAAAAACCACTTTTCGCACTTGTGTTGGTGCAGGAAACCACTTTTGCACTTGTTTTAGTGTGGAAAAACCACTTTTCGCACTTGTGTTAGTGTTGAAAAACCACTTTTCGCACTTGTGTTAGTGTTGAAACACCACTTTTCGCACTTGTGTTTGTGCAGGAAACCACTTTTGCACTTGTATTAGTGTGGAAAAAACACTTTGCACTTGTGATAGTGTTGAAAAACCACTTTTCACACTTGTGTTAGTGTTGAAAAACGACTTTTCGCACTTGTGTTCGTCTTGAAAAACCACTTTTCGCACTTGTGTTGGTGCAGGAAACCACTTTTGCACTTGTATTAGTGTGGAAAAAACACTTTTTGCACTTGTGATAGTGTGGAAAAACCACTTTTCGCACTTGTGTTGGTGTTGAAAAACCACTTTTCGCACTTGTGTTAATGTTGAAAAACCACTTTTCGCACTTGTGTTAGTGTTGAAACACCACTTTTCGCACTTGTGTTGGTGCAGGAAACCACTTTTGCACTTGTATTAGTGTGGAAAAAACACCCTTTTTGCACTTGTGATAGTGTTGAAAAACCACTTTTCGCACTTGTGTTAGTGTTGAAAAACCACTTTTCGCACTTGTGTTAGTGTTGAAAAACCACTTTTCGCACTTGTGTTGGTGCAAGAAACCACTTTTGCACTTGTATTAGTGTGGAAAAAACACTTTTCGCACTTGTGTTAGTGTTGAAAAACCACTTTTCGCACTTGTGTAAGTGTTGAAAAACCACTTTTTGCACTTGTGTTAGTGTTGAAAAACCACTTTTTGCACTTGTGTTGGTGCAGGAAACCACTTTTGCACTTGTATTAGTGTGGAAAAAACACTTTTTGCACTTGTGATAGTGTTGAAAAACCACTTTTCGCACTTGTGTTAGTGTTGAAAAACCACATTTCGCACTTGTGTTGGTGCAGGAAACCACTTTCGCACTTGTGTTGGTGCAGGAAACCACTTTTGCACTTGTATTAGTGTGGAAAAACCACTTTTCGCACTTGTGTTAGTGTTGAAAAACCACTTTTCGCACTTGTGTTAGTGTTGAAACACCACTTTTCACACTTGTGTTTGTGCAGGAAACCACTTTTGCACTTGTATTAGTGTGGAAAAAACACTTTGCACTTCTGATAGTGTTGAAAAACCACTTTTCGCACTTGTGTTAGTGTTGAAAAACCACTTTTCGCACTTGTGTTGGTGCAGGAAACCACTTTTGCACTTGTTTTAGTGTGGAAAAACCACTTTTCGCACTTGTGTTAGTGTTGAAAAACCACTTTTCGCACTTGTGTTAGTGTTGAAACACCACTTTTCGCACTTGTGTTTGTGCAGGAAACCACTTTTGCACTTGTATTAGTGTGGAAAAAACACTTTGCACTTGTGATAGTGTTGAAAAACCACTTTTCACACTTGTGTTAGTGTTGAAAAACCACTTTTCGCACTTGTGTTAATGTTGAAAAACCACTTTTTGCACTTGTGTTGGTGCAGGAAACCACTTTTGCACTTGTATTAGTGTGGAAAAATCACTTTTCGCACATGTGTTAGTGTTGAAAAACCACTTTTCACACTTGTGTTAGTGTTGAGAAACCACTTTTCACACTTGTGTTGGTGCAGGAAACCACTTTTGCACTTGTATTAGTGTGGAAAAAACACTTTTTGCACTTGTGATAGTGTTGAAAAACCACTTTTCGCACTTGTGTTAGTGTTGAAAAACCACTTTTCGCACTTGTGTTAGTGTTGAAAAACCACTTTTCGCACTTGTGTTGGTGCAGGAAACCACTTTTGCACTTGTATTAGTGTGGAAAAAACACTTTTTGCACTTGTGATAGTGTTGAAAAACCACTTTCCACACTTGTGTTAGTGTTGAAAAACCACTTTTCGCACTTGTGTTAATGTTGAAAAACCACTTTTTGCACTTGTGTTGGTGCAGGAAACCACTTTTGCACTTGTATTAGTGTGGAAAAATCACTTTTCACACATGTGTTCGTGTTGAAAAACCACTTTTTACACTTGTGTTAGTGTTGAAAAACCACTTTTCGCACTTGTGTTGGTGCAGGAAACCACTTTTGCACTTGTATTAGTGTGGAAAAAACACTTTTTGCACTTGTGATAGTGTTGAAAAACCACTTTTCGCACTTGTGTTAGTGTTGAAAAACCACTTTTCGCACTTGTGTTGGTGCAGGAAACCACTTTTGCACTTGTATAAGTGTGGAAAAAACACTTTTTGCACTTGTGATAGTGTTGAAAAACCACTTTTCGCACTTGTGGTTAGTGTTGAAAAACCACTTTTCGCACTTGTGTTAGTGTTGAAAAACCACTTTTCGCACTTGTGTTGGTGCAGGAAACCACTTTTGCACTTGTATTATTGTGGAAAAAACACTTTTTGCACTTGTGATAGTGTTGAAAAACCACTTTTCGCACTTGTGTTAGTGTTGAAAAACCACTTTTCGCACTTGTGTTAGTGTTGAAAAACCACTTTTCGCACTTGTGTTGGTGCAGGAAACCACTTTTGCACTTGTATTAGTGTGGAAAAAACACTTTTTGCACTTGTGATAGTGTTGAAAAACCACTTTTCGCACTTGTGTTAGTGTTGAAAAACCACTTTTCGCACTTGTGTTAGTGTTGAAAAACCACTTTTCGCACTCATGTTGGTGCAGGAAACCACTTTTGCACTTGTATTAGTGTGGAAAAAACACTTTTTGCACTTGTGATAGTGTTGAAAAACCACTTTTCGCACTTGTGTTAGTGTTGAAAAACCAATTTTTGCACTTGTGTTGGTGCAGGAAACCACTTTTACACTTGTATTAGTGTGGAAAAACCACTTTTCGCACTTGAGTTAGTGTTGAAAAACCACTTTTCGCACCTGTGTTAGTGTTGGAAAACCACTTTTCGCACTTGTGTTGGTGCAGGAAAACCACTTTTGCACTTGTATTAGTGTGGAAAAAACACTTTTTGCACTTGTGATAGTGTTGAAAAACCACTTTTCGCACTTGTGTTAGTGTTGAAAAACCACTTTTCGCACTTGTGTTGGTGCAGGAAACCACTTTTGCACTTGTATTAGTGTGGAAAAACCACTTTTCGCACTTGTGTTAGAGTTGAAAAACCACTTTTCGCACTTGTGTTAGTGTTGAAACACCACTTTTCGCACTTGTGTTTGTGCAGGAAACCACTTTTGCACTTGTATTAGTGTGGAAAAAACACCCTTTTTGCACTTGTGATAGTGTTGAAAAACCACTTTTCGCACTTGTGTTAGTGTTGAAAAACCACTTTTCGCACTTGTGTTAGTGTTGAAAAACCACTTTTCGCACTTGTGTTGGTGCAAGAAACCACTTTTGCACTTGTATTAGTGTGGAAAAAACACTTTTCGCACTTGTGTTAGTGTTGAAAAACCACTTTTCGCACTTGTGTTAGTGTTGAAAAACCACTTTTTGCACTTGTGTTAGTGTTGAAAAACCACTTTTTGCACTTGTGTTGGTGCAGGAAACCACTTTTGCACTTGTATTAGTGTGGAAAAAACACTTTTTGCACTTGTGATAGTGTTGAAAAACCACTTTTCACACTTGTGTTAGTGTTGAAAAACCACATTTCGCACTTGTGTTAGTGTTGAAAAACCACTTTTCGCACTTGTGTTGGTGCAGGAAACCACTTTCGCACTTGTGTTGGTGCAGGAAACCACTTTTGCACTTGTATTAGTGTGGAAAAACCACTTTTCGCACTTGTGTTAGTGTTGAAAAACCACTTTTCGCACTTGTCTTAGTGTTGAAACACCACTTTTCGCACTTGTGTTTGTGCAGGAAACCACTTTTGCACTTGTATTAGTGTGGAAAAAACACTTTGCACTTGTGATAGTGTTGAAAAACCACTTTTCGCACTTGTGTTAGTGTTGAAAAACCACTTTTCGCACTTGTGTTGGTGCAGGAAACCACTTTTGCACTTGTATTAGTGTGGAAAAACCACTTTTCGCACTTGTGTTAGTGTTGAAAAACCACTTTTCGCACTTGTGTTAGTGTTGAAACACCACTTTTCGCACTTGTGTTTGTGCAGGAAACCACTTTTGCACTTGTATTAGTGTGGAAAAAACACTTTTTGCACTTGTGATAGTGTTGAAAAACCACTTTTCACACTTGTGTTAGTGTTGAAAAACCACTTTTCGCACTTGTGTTGGTGCAGGAAACCACATTTGCACTTCTATTAGTGTGGAAAAAACACTGTTTGCACTTGTGATAGTGTTGAAAAACCACTTTTCGCACTCGTGTTAGTGTTGAAAAACCACTTTTCGCACTTGTGTTGGTGCAGGAAACCACTTTTGCACTTGTATTAGTGTGGAAAAAACACTTTTTGCACTTGTGATAGTGTTGAAAAACCACTCTTCGCACCTGTGTTAGTGTTGAAAAACCACTTTTCGCACTTGTGTTGGTACAGGAAACCACTTTTGCACTTGTATTAGTGTGGAAAAACCACTTTTCGCACTTGTGTTAGTGTTGAAAAACGACTTTTCGCACTTGTGTTCGTCTTGAAAAACCACTTTTCGCACTTGTGTTGGTGCAGGAAACCACTTTTGCACTTGTATTAGTGTGGAAAAAACACTTTTTGCACTTGTGATAGTGTGGAAAAACCACTTTTCGCACTTGTGTTGGTGTTGAAAAACCACTTTTCGCACTTGTGTTAATGTTGAAAAACCACTTTTCGCACTTGTGTTAGTGTTGAAACACCACTTTTCGCACTTGTGTTGGTGCAGGAAACCACTTTTGCACTTGTATTAGTGTGGAAAAAACACTTTTCGCACTTGTGTTGGTGTTGAAAAACCACTTTTCGCACTTGTGATAGTGTTGAAAAACCACTTTTCGCACTTGTGTTAGTGTTGAAAAACCACTTTTCGCACTTGTGTTGGTGCAAGAAACCACTTTTGCACTTGTATTAGTGTGGAAAAAACACTTTTCGCACTTGTGTTAGTGTTGAAAAACCACTTTTCGCACTTGTGTAAGTGTTGAAAAACCACTTTTTGCACTTGTGTTAGTGTTGAAAAACCACTTTTTGCACTTGTGTTGGTGCAGGAAACCACTTTTGCACTTGTATTAGTGTGGAAAAAACACTTTTTGCACTTGTGATAGTGTTGAAAAACCACTTTTCGCACTTGTGTTAGTGTTGAAAAACCACATTTCGCACTTGTGTTGGTGCAGGAAACCACTTTCGCACTTGTGTTGGTGCAGGAAACCACTTTTGCACTTGTATTAGTGTGGAAAAACCACTTTTCGCACTTGTGTTAGTGTTGAAAAACCACTTTTCGCACTTGTGTTTGTGCAGGAAACCACTTTTGCACTTGTATTAGTGTGGAAAAAACACTTTTTGCACTTGTGATAGTGTTGAAAAACCACTTTTCGCACTTGTGTTAGTGTTGAAAAACCACTTTTCGCACTTGTGTTAATGTTGAAAAACCACTTTTTGCACTTGTGTTGGTGCAGGAAACCACTTTTGCACTTGTATTAGTGTGGAAAAATCACTTTTCACACATGTGTTCGTGTTGAAAAACCACTTTTTACACTTGTGTTAGTGTTGAAAAACCACTTTTCGCACTTGTGTTGGTGCAGGAAACCACTTTTGCACTTGTATTAGTGTGGAAAAAACACTTTTTGCACTTGTGATAGTGTTGAAAAACCACTTTTCGCACTTGTGTTAGTGTTGAAAAACCACTTTTCGCACTTGTGTTGGTGCAGGAAACCACTTTTGCACTTGTATAAGTGTGGAAAAAACACTTTTTGCACTTGTGATAGTGTTGAAAACCACTTTTCGCACTTGTGGTTAGTGTTGAAAAACCACTTTTCGCACTTGTGTTAGTGTTGAAAAACCACTTTTCGCACTTGTGTTGGTGCAGGAAACCACTTTTGCACTTGTATTATTGTGGAAAAAACACTTTTTGCACTTGTGATAGTGTTGAAAAACCACTTTTCGCACTTGTGTTAGTGTTGAAAAACCACTTTTCGCACTTGTGTTAGTGTTGAAAAACCACTTTTCGCACTTGTGTTGGTGCAGGAAACCACTTTTGCACTTGTATTAGTGTGGAAAAAACACTTTTTGCACTTGTGATAGTGTTGAAAAACCACTTTTCGCACTTGTGTTAGTGTTGAAAAACCACTTTTCGCACTTGTGTTAGTGTTGAAAAACCACTTTTCGCACTTGTGTTGGTGCAGGAAACCACTTTTGCACTTGTATTAGTGTGGAAAAAACACTTTTTGCACTTGTGATAGTGTGGAAAAAACACCTTTCGCACTTGTGTTAGTGTTGAAAAACCACTTTTCGCACTTGTGTTAGTGTTGAAAAACCACTTTTCGCACTCATGTTGGTGCAGGAAACCACTTTTGCACTTGTATTAGTGTGGAAAAAACACTTTTTGCACTTGTGATAGTGTTGAAAAACCACTTTTCGCACTTGTGTTAGTGTTGAAAAACCAATTTTTGCACTTGTGTTGGTGCAGGAAACCACTTTTGCACTTGTATTAGTGTGAAAAAACCACTTTTCGCACTTGAGTTAGTGTTGAAAAACCACTTTTCGCACCTGTGTTAGTGTTGGAAAACCACTTTTCGCACTTGTGTTGGTGCAGGAAAACCACTTTTGCACTTGTATTAGTGTGGAAAAAACACTTTTTGCACTTGTGATAGTGTTGAAAAACCACTTTTCGCACTTGTGTTAGTGTTGAAAAACCACTTTTCGCACTTGTGTTGGTGCAGGAAACCACTTTTGCACTTGTATTAGTGTGGAAAAACCACTTTTCGCACTTGTGTTAGAGTTGAAAAACCACTTTTCGCACTTGTGTTAGTGTTGAAACACCACTTTTCGCACTTGTGTTTGTGCAGGAAACCACTTTTGCACTTGTATTAGTGTGGAAAAAACACCCTTTTTGCACTTGTGATAGTGTTGAAAAACCACTTTTCGCACTTGTGTTAGTGTTGAAAAACCACTTTTCGCACTTGTGTTAGTGTTGAAAAACCACTTTTCGCACTTGTGTTGGTGCAAGAAACCACTTTTGCACTTGTATTAGTGTGGAAAAAACACTTTTCGCACTTGTGTTAGTGTTGAAAAACCACTTTTCGCACTTGTGTTAGTGTTGAAAAACCACTTTTTGCACTTGTGTTGGTGCAGGAAACCACTTTTGCACTTGTATTAGTGTGGAAAAAACACTTTTTGAACTTGTGATAGTGTTGAAAAACCACTTTTCGCACTTGTGTTAGTGTTGAAAAACCACATTTCGCACTTGTGTTGGTGCAGGAAACCACTTTCGCACTTGTGTTGGTGCAGGAAACCACTTTTGCACTTGTATTAGTGTGGAAAAACCACTTTTCGCACTTGTGTTAGTGTTGAAAAACCACTTTTCGCACTTGTGTTTGTGCAGGAAACCACTTTTGCACTTGTATTAGTGTGGAAAAAACACTTTTTGCACTTGTGATAGTGTTGAAAAACCACTTTTCGCACTTGTGTTAGTGTTGAAAAACCACTTTTCGCACTTGTGTTAGTGTTGAAAAACCACTTTTCGCACTTGTGTTGGTGCAAGAAACCACTTTTGCACTTGTATTAGTGTGGAAAAAACACTTTTCGCACTTGTGTTAGTGTTGAAAAACCACTTTTCGCACTTGTGTTAGTGTTGAAAAACCACTTTTTGCACTTGTGTTGGTGCAGGAAAGCACTTTTGCACTTGTATTAGTGTGGAAAAAACACTTTTTGCACTTGTGATAGTGTTGAAAAACCACTTTTCGCACTTGTGTTAGTGTTGAAAAACCACATTTCGCACTTGTGTTGGTGCAGGAAACCACTTTCGCACTTGTGTTGGTGCAGGAAACCACTTTTGCACTTGTATTAGTGTGGAAAAACTACTTTTCGCACTTGTGTTAGTGTTGAAAAACCACTTTTCGCACTTGTGTTTGTGCAGGAAACCACTTTTGCACTTGTATTAGTGTGGAAAAAACACTTTTTGCACTTGTGATAGTGTTGAAAAACCACTTTTCGCACTTGTGTTAGTGTTGAAAAACCACTTTTCGCACTTGTGTTAATGTTGAAAAACCACTTTTTGCACTTGTGTTGGTGCAGGAAACCACTTTTGCACTTGTATTAGTGTGGAAAAATCACTTTTCACACATGTGTTCGTGTTGAAAAACCACTTTTTACACTTGTGTTAGTGTTGAAAAACCACTTTTCGCACTTGTGTTGGTGCAGGAAACCACTTTTGCACTTGTATTAGTGTGGAAAAAACACTTTTTGCACTTGTGATAGTGTTGAAAAACCACTTTTCGCACTTGTGTTAGTGTTGAAAAACCACTTTTCGCACTTGTGTTGGTGCAGGAAACCACTTTTGCACTTGTATAAGTGTGGAAAAAACACTTTTTGCACTTGTGATAGTGTTGAAAAACCACTTTTCGCACTTGTGGTTAGTGTTGAAAAACCACTTTTCGCACTTGTGTTAGTGTTGAAAAACCACTTTTCGCACTTGTGTTGGTGCAGGAAACCACTTTTGCACTTGTATTATTGTGGAAAAAACACTTTTTGCACTTGTGATAGTGTTGAAAAACCACTTTTCGCACTTGTGTTAGTGTTGAAAAACCACTTTTCGCACTTGTGTTAGTGTTGAAAAACCACTTTTCGCACTTGTGTTGGTGCAGGAAACCACTTTTGCACTTGTATTAGTGTGGAAAAAACACTTTTTGCACTTGTGATAGTGTTGAAAAACCACTTTTCGCACTTGTGTTAGTGTTGAAAAACCACTTTTCGCACTTGTGTTAGTGTTGAAAAACCACTTTTCGCACTTGTGTTGGTGCAGGAAACCACTTTTGCACTTGTATTAGTGTGGAAAAAACACTTTTTGCACTTGTGATAGTGTGGAAAAAACACCTTTCGCACTTGTGTTAGTGTTGAAAAACCACTTTTCGCACTTGTGTTAGTGTTGAAAAACCACTTTTCGCACTCATGTTGGTGCAGGAAACCACTTTTGCACTTGTATTAGTGTGGAAAAAACACTTTTTGCACTTGTGATAGTGTTGAAAAACCACTTTTCGCACTTGTGTTAGTGTTGAAAAACCAATTTTTGCACTTGTGTTGGTGCAGGAAACCACTTTTGCACTTGTATTAGTGTGAAAAAACCACTTTTCGCACTTGAGTTAGTGTTGAAAAACCACTTTTCGCACCTGTGTTAGTGTTGGAAAACCACTTTTCGCACTTGTGTTGGTGCAGGAAAACCACTTTTGCACTTGTATTAGTGTGGAAAAAACACTTTTTGCACTTGTGTTAGTGTTGAAAAACCACATTTCGCACTTGTGTTAGTGTTGAAAAACCACTTTTCGCACTTGTGTTGGTGCAGGAAACCACTTTCGCACTTGTGTTGGTGCAGGAAACCACTTTTGCACTTGTATTAGTGTGGAAAAACCACTTTTCGCACTTGTGTTAGTGTTGAAAAACCACTTTTCGCACTTGTGTTAGTGTTGAAACACCACTTTTCGCACTTGTGTTTGTGCAGGAAACCACTTTTGCACTTGTATTAGTGTGGAAAAAACACTGTGCACTTGTGATAGTGTTGAAAAACCACTTTTCGCACTTGTGTTAGTGTTGAAAAACCACTTTTCGCACTTGTGTTGGTGCAGGAAACCACTTTTGCACTTGTATTAGTGTGGAAAAACCACTTTTCGCACTTGTGTTAGTGTTGAAAAACCACTTTTCGCACTTGTGTTAGTGTTGAAACACCACTTTTCGCACTTGTGTTTGTGCAGGAAACCACTTTTGCACTTGTATTAGTGTGGAAAAAACACTTTTTGCACTTGTGATAGTGTTGAAAAACCACTTTTCACACTTGTGTTAGTGTTGAAAAACCACTTTTCGCACTTGTGTTGGTGCAGGAAACCACATTTGCACTTCTATTAGTGTGGAAAAAACACTGTTTGCACTTGTGATAGTGTTGAAAAACCACTTTTCGCACTCGTGTTAGTGTTGAAAAACCACTTTTCGCACTTGTGTTGGTGCAGGAAACCACTTTTGCACTTGTATTAGTGTGGAAAAAACACTTTTTGCACTTGTGATAGTGTTGAAAAACCACTCTTCGCACCTGTGTTAGTGTTGAAAAACCACTTTTCGCACTTGTGTTGGTACAGGAAACCACTTTTGCACTTGTATTAGTGTGGAAAAACCACTTTTCGCACTTGTGTTAGTGTTGAAAAACGACTTTTTGCACTTGTGTTGGTGCAGGAAACCACTTTTGCACTTGTATAAGTGTGGAAAAAACACTTTTTGCACTTGTGATAGTGTTGAAAAAACACTTTTTGCACTTGTGATAGTGTTGAAAAACCACTCTTCGCACCTGTGTTAGTGTTGAAAAACCACTTTTCGCACTTGTGTTGGTACAGGAAACCACTTTTGCACTTGTATTAGTGTGGAAAAACCACTTTTCGCACTTGTGTTAGTGTTGAAAAACCACTTTTTGCACTTGTGTTGGTGCAGGAAACCACTTTTGCACTTGTATAAGTGTGGAAAAAACACTTTTTGCACTTGTGATAGTGTTGAAAAACCACTTTTCGCACTTGTGGTTAGTGTTGAAAAACCACTTTTCGCACTTGTGTTAGTGTTGAAAAACCACTTTTCGCACTTGTGTTGGTGCAGGAAACCACTTTTGCACTTGTATTATTGTGGAAAAAACACTTTTTGCACTTGTGATAGTGTTGAAAAACCACTTTTCGCACTTGTGTTAGTGTTGAAAAACCACTTTTCGCACTTGTGTTAGTGTTGAAAAACCACTTTTCGCACTTGTGTTGGTGCAGGAAACCACTTTTGCACTTGTATTAGTGTGGAAAAAACACTTTTTGCACTTGTGATAGTGTTGAAAAACCACTTTTCGCACTTGTGTTAGTGTTGAAAAACCACTTTTCGCACTTGTGTTAGTGTTGAAAAACCACTTTTCGCACTTGTGTTGGTGCAGGAAACCACTTTTGCACTTGTATTAGTGTGGAAAAAACACTTTTTGCACTTGTGATAGTGTGGAAAAAACACCTTTCGCACTTGTGTTAGTGTTGAAAAACCACTTTTCGCACTTGTGTTAGTGTTGAAAAACCACTTTTCGCACTCATGTTGGTGCAGGAAACCACTTTTGCACTTGTATTAGTGTGGAAAAAACACTTTTTGCACTTGTGATAGTGTTGAAAAACCACTTTTCGCACTTGTGTTAGTGTTGAAAAACCAATTTTTGCACTTGTGTTGGTGCAGGAAACCACTTTTGCACTTGTATTAGTGTGAAAAAACCACTTTTCGCACTTGAGTTAGTGTTGAAAAACCACTTTTCGCACCTGTGTTAGTGTTGGAAAACCACTTTTCGCACTTGTGTTGGTGCAGGAAAACCACTTTTGCACTTGTATTAGTGTGGAAAAAACACTTTTTGCACTTGTGTTAGTGTTGAAAAACCACATTTCGCACTTGTGTTAGTGTTGAAAAACCACTTTTCGCACTTGTGTTGGTGCAGGAAACCACTTTCGCACTTGTGTTGGTGCAGGAAACCACTTTTGCACTTGTATTAGTGTGGAAAAACCACTTTTCGCACTTGTGTTAGTGTTGAAAAACCACTTTTCGCACTTGTGTTAGTGTTGAAACACCACTTTTCGCACTTGTGTTTGTGCAGGAAACCACTTTTGCACTTGTATTAGTGTGGAAAAAACACTGTGCACTTGTGATAGTGTTGAAAAACCACTTTTCGCACTTGTGTTAGTGTTGAAAAACCACTTTTCGCACTTGTGTTGGTGCAGGAAACCACTTTTGCACTTGTATTAGTGTGGAAAAACCACTTTTCGCACTTGTGTTAGTGTTGAAAAACCACTTTTCGCACTTGTGTTAGTGTTGAAACACCACTTTTCGCACTTGTGTTTGTGCAGGAAACCACTTTTGCACTTGTATTAGTGTGGAAAAAACACTTTTTGCACTTGTGATAGTGTTGAAAAACCACTTTTCACACTTGTGTTAGTGTTGAAAAACCACTTTTCGCACTTGTGTTGGTGCAGGAAACCACATTTGCACTTCTATTAGTGTGGAAAAAACACTGTTTGCACTTGTGATAGTGTTGAAAAACCACTTTTCGCACTCGTGTTAGTGTTGAAAAACCACTTTTCGCACTTGTGTTGGTGCAGGAAACCACTTTTGCACTTGTATTAGTGTGGAAAAAACACTTTTTGCACTTGTGATAGTGTTGAAAAACCACTCTTCGCACCTGTGTTAGTGTTGAAAAACCACTTTTCGCACTTGTGTTGGTACAGGAAACCACTTTTGCACTTGTATTAGTGTGGAAAAACCACTTTTCGCACTTGTGTTAGTGTTGAAAAACGACTTTTCGCACTTGTGTTCGTCTTGAAAAACCACTTTTCGCACTTGTGTTGGTGCAGGAAACCACTTTTGCACTTGTATTAGTGTGGAAAAACCACTTTTCGCACTTGTGTTAGAGTTGAAAAACCACTTTTCGCACTTGTGTTAGTGTTGAAACACCACTTTTCGCACTTGTGTTTGTGCAGGAAACCACTTTTGCACTTGTATTAGTGTGGAAAAAACACCCTTTTTGCACTTGTGATAGTGTTGGAAAACCACTTTTCGCACTTGTGTTAGTGTTGAAAAACCACTTTTCGCACTTGTGTTAGTGTTGAAAAACCACTTTTCGCACTTGTGTTGGTGCAAGAAACCACTTTTGCACTTGTATTAGTGTGGAAAAAACACTTTTCGCACTTGTGTTAGTGTTGAAAAACCACTTTTCGCACTTGTGTTAGTGTTGAAAAACCACTTTTTGCACTTGTGTTAGTGTTGAAAAACCACTTTTTGCACTTGTGTTGGTGCAGGAAACCACTTTTGCACTTGTATTAGTGTGGAAAAAACACTTTTTGCACTTGTGATAGTGTTGAAAAACCACTTTTCACACTTGTGTTAGTGTTGAAAAACCACATTTTGCACTTGTGTTAGTGTTGAAAAACCACTTTTCGCACTTGTGTTGGTGCAGGAAACCACTTTCGCACTTGTGTTGGTGCAGGAAACCACTTTTGCACTTGTATTAGTGTGGAAAAACCACTTTTCGCACTTGTGTTAGTGTTGAAAAACCACTTTTCGCACTTGTCTTAGTGTTGAAACACCACTTTTCGCACTTGTGTTTGTGCAGGAAACCACTTTTGCACTTGTATTAGTGTGGAAAAAACACTTTGCACTTGTGATAGTGTTGAAAAACCACTTTTCGCACTTGTGTTAGTGTTGAAAAACCACTTTTCGCACTTGTGTTGGTGCAGGAAACCACTTTTGCACTTGTATTAGTGTGGAAAAACCACTTTTCGCACTTGTGTTAGTGTTGAAAAACCACTTTTCGCACTTGTGTTAGTGTTGAAACACCACTTTTCGCACTTGTGTTTGTGCAGGAAACCACTTTTGCACTTGTATTAGTGTGGAAAAAACACTTTTTGCACTTGTGATAGTGTTGAAAAACCACTTTTCACACTTGTGTTAGTGTTGAAAAACCACTTTTCGCACTTGTGTTGGTGCAGGAAACCACATTTGCACTTCTATTAGTGTGGAAAAAACACTGTTTGCACTTGTGATAGTGTTGAAAAACCACTTTTCGCACTCGTGTTAGTGTTGAAAAACCACTTTTCGCACTTGTGTTGGTGCAGGAAACCACTTTTGCACTTGTATTAGTGTGGAAAAAACACTTTTTGCACTTGTGATAGTGTTGAAAAACCACTCTTCGCACCTGTGTTAGTGTTGAAAAACCACTTTTCGCACTTGTGTTGGTACAGGAAACCACTTTTGCACTTGTATTAGTGTGGAAAAACCACTTTTCGCACTTGTGTTAGTGTTGAAAACGACTTTTCGCACTTGTGTTCGTCTTGAAAAACCACTTTTCGCACTTGTGTTGGTGCAGGAAACCACTTTTGCACTTGTATTAGTGTGGAAAAAACACTTTTTGCACTTGTGATAGTGTGGAAAAACCACTTTTCGCACTTGTGTTGGTGTTGAAAAACCACTTTTCGCACTTGTGTTAATGTTGAAAAAACACTTTTCGCACTTGTGTTAGTGTTGAAACACCACTTTTCGCACTTGTGTTGGTGCAGGAAACCACTTTTGCACTTGTATTAGTGTGGAAAAAACACTTTTCGCACTTGTGTTGGTGTTGAAAAACCACTTTTCGCACTTGTGATAGTGTTGAAAAACCACTTTTCGCACTTGTGTTAGTGTTGAAAAACCACTTTTCGCACTTGTGTTGGTGCAAGAAACCACTTTTGCACTTGTATTAGTGTGGAAAAAACACTTTTCGCACTTGTGTTAGTGTTGAAAAACCACTTTTCGCACTTGTGTAAGTGTTGAAAAACCACTTTTTGCACTTGTGTTAGTGTTGAAAAACCACTTTTTGCACTTGTGTTGGTGCAGGAAACCACTTTTGCACTTGTATTAGTGTGGAAAAAAACACTTTTTGCACTTGTGATAGTGTTGAAAAACCACTTTTCGCACTTGTGTTAGTGTTGAAAAAACCACATTTCGCACTTGTGTTGGTGCAGGAAACCACTTTCGCACTTGTGTTGGTGCAGGAAACCACTTTTGCACTTGTATTAGTGTGGAAAAACCACTTTTCGCACTTGTGTTAGTGTTGAAAAACCACTTTTCGCACTTGTGTTTGTGCAGGAAACCACTTTTGCACTTGTATTAGTG